>NC_039368.1:56659854-56944710 GCF_003573695.1 Papaver somniferum | reverse complement strand
TTCATCTTTTTTTTATCATCTCTTTTTCTTTTTCAACTTTTTTTTTTTTCATGGTATCTCAATCACTCTAATTCACCCTAGCATTGGCAACAACTTGAATCGTGGGCCCCACCTATCACTTAGAGAAACATAGTTTAAAAACAAAATAAAATAAAAATAGAAGTGAAAAGGACTCAACGAGATATGGTGAAACTATCATGTTATTTATAACACCTGAGCTCTGTGCTTTTATGAATAGACTCTTTAGATGTTTCCATCTAATCAGATTGGTTCCTCAAACTCCTACAATCAAAATGCTTCCATCCACTTAGATTAGTTAGTGCAATCCTCAATAGGCATAAATTTCTAGGCTCTGGCGTTTATTTATTGCAAAAAGGTGACAAAAAGTGTTTCTTCCCCACCCCCAAACTTAAATCTTACATTGTCCTCAATGTTCTAAAGATGAAATTAAAAGCATGAACAAGGAGAAACTATTACCACTGGAGGGAAAAGAAATAAGGAAGGATATTACCGTATCACATGAACGCGGGAGCCTCCCAGTAAATGCTAAATTTATAGTCATTAGCTAGACATCAAATACCTCAAAAAGAATTTTCACCTTCCAAAGTCGTATACCAATAGTCGAAACAATTGTGGGTCCATAAGACCAAATAGAACTGCCACTAATATGAGACAAATGGTCAAGATCAGAAAAATGAGCAGAAAGAGCACAACCTGATCTAAAGTTTCTCGCAAGACAACTGGATTTATCTGGAGTGCCCAATTGGGCTTCATATGAGTGTCTCGGCAGACAGATTCATCCGAAAAACGGGCCTCTAACATATGGATTTTTTCCTGGACTTTATCAGGCGGATCAGGTTGTGGAGTCTGAATACACTCAAGCGATACCTCAGATGCACTAGGCTTGAGTCCCAAGTTAGGGACTTCTATTGGGGACAATTGACAATCTCTACCCCCAAATTTAGGGTAATCACTATTCTCCGTAAGACCTTTAACTATGGCTTGAATTTCCGGATCCGGAGAGTATTTAAAATACTCTAGAGCTTCTTCTAGTTCACTACCCCCAAACTTAGAGTTTTGGGTGTCTCTAGATAAACTAGTCACAATATTCCTAATTTCTAGACCATCCGGTTCCTGAAAAAGGTCAATTGCTTTCTCTGAGTTATAATCAGGTGGTTCATCCTCTAAATTCTTTTGAGGTATACTAGCTATAGGACTTATATGTTTCATATCCTCTATGGTCATCCCTAGAGTTTCCTTATTGTGTTGAAGCACGGTTACTGGCCTAATCTCATGATCACTATCCAAATTGGAAGTTATAGGCAAAATCTCAGATGGGCCTACAAATGCATAATTGGGGTCCAATTTAGGAGGATATTTAGGCTCTTCGAAATAAGGGCTTAAGGTAGATTCGGTAGCTAGTAATGGTTCAAACCTAGATTTCCATCTATCGGTATCTAACATAGGAATAGAATCCAACAGAGCATTTACTTGTTCAATGTTGCTATCATCGTCAAAATCCATGCTAAAACGGGCTAGACAACTCTCTAATGGATCTTCCGATTCGGTGTTTGGTACAGACTTCGGAACTAAGGTTCCTATCATGTTGACCTCTTCAATGCACGTGTCATCTAGCTCAGAATGTAGCTTATTGACATTAAAAATATTCAACTCAATAGTCATATTACCAAAAGATAGATTCATAATACCATTTCGACAGTTTATGATCGCATTAGACGTGGCTAAAAACGGGCGACCTAAAATCACTGGTATTTGGTTCTCTGGATCAGGGACAGGTTGGGTATCTAGGATAATAAAATCCACTGGATAAATAAACTTGTCAACCTCTATGAGAACATCCTCTATCACACCACGAGGAACTTTAACGGACCTATCAGCTAACTGAAGTGTTATCTGGGTAGGTTTCATCTCACCAAGTCCTAGCTTGAGGTACACATGGTATGGAAGTAAGTTCACACTGGCTCCTAAGTCAAGCAACGCTTTCTCAACACGGTACTTACCTATTGTACAAGCAATGGTAGGGGACCCTGGGTCTTTATACTTAGGAGTAGTGGTATTCTGAATAATAGAACTCACATGACTAGCTATGAAGGCTTTCTTCTGGACACTGAGCTTACGCTTTCGCGTACACAAGTCCTTAAGGAACTTGGCATAAGAGGGAATCTGCCTAATTGCATCTAATAATGGAAGGTTGATATTAACCTGCTTAAAAACCTCCAATATATCATTAAAGTTGGACTCCCTCTTATTCGGAACTAGCAGCTGGGGAAACGGGGCTCTGGGAACAAAGTGAGGCTCAACATGACCCTCATTGGTCTCTTTAGAGACTCTATCAGTCTCCTCATTTTCTGGCTCATAAGGGTGAACTACAACATGTTCACTTTCTGGTATGTCGACCTTATTATCAACTTTCTTTCCACTCCTAAGGGTCGTGACAGCATTCACATGATTGTACGATTTCTCTCCTCTAGGGTTAGGATCAGTATGACTAGGGAACCTTCCATCTTATCTCTCACTTATAAACTTAGCTATTTGTCCTACTTGAAGTTCTAGCTTGGCAAGACTCTGGGAAGTATTCTTCAATTCCTGCCTAGTTTCTTGTTGAAATCTCATGTGGTTCTTTGATAGCATGTCATGGTTACTTACTAACATAGTGATAGCTTCCTCTAAGGTAGAGATCTTTTTCTCTGAAGTGTTCTGAAACTGGGTTTGACCTGAAGAGTTCTTAAAACCAAAACCTGGGGGAGGCTGAGAATTGCTAGACTGGCCTTGACTCTGGCCCTTAGACCAAGAGAAATTAGGATGGTTTCTCCAACCAGGGTTGTAGGTTTCTGAATATGGGTCAAACTTCTGACGGTTCTCAAACCTAGCATTTTTATAGACAGCATGGGCTTGCTCTTCACTAACCTGACCTTCCCAAAATGAATTATCGGGCTCTATTCCACAACTAGAGACTTGAGAGGCTCTATTAGGTTCAACAAGGGACCTATTTTTAGTCTGACCCATTTCTAAAGCTTCTAACCTTCTGGATAAAGCAGCAAACTTAGCATCTGACGCAAAACTCGTATCTACCATATTGGTGCTACTTCTATTGACCAAGAGTCTTTTAGGGGATTCAACACAAGATTACCATTGTTGGGATTTTTCAGCGATAGCTCCTAAGAAGGTAAAAGCATCATCAACATTTTTACTAGTGAACTCACCAGCGCACATAAATTCAACCATGGCTTTGGTCGAATAGTCTAAACCATCATAAATCATCTGTACAAGTTTCATATTATCAAATCCATGGTGAGGACACTGAGATAGGAGATCATTGAATCGCTCTAAAAACCTATAAAGAGACTCTCCCTCTTGTTGCACACTAGCACTAATTTTCTGCCTAACAGCTGCAGTTTTATGCTTAGGGTAGAATTTCATATAGAAGGCAGCGAGAAGTTCCTGCCATGTTTCTATGGATTCAGACGGTAGGTTGTTAAGCCAGGTCTTGGCTTTATCTCTCAAGGAAAAGGGAAACATTTTAAGTTTCAAGACTTCATCAGTAAGGTCTTTTATTCTAATTGTCCCACAGATTTCCTCAAAGTCCCTAATATGGAAATAAGGGTTCTCATCATCTTTTCCTAAGAATATAGGGATCATCTGAAGAATACTAGGTTTTATCTCAAAATTAGCCGTAGTGGCTGGAAATTTAATGCATGAAGCTCGGTTGGTCCTAGTTGGGAACATGTAATCTTTCAAAGTTGCCATCGCTGGCACAACAGAAGTACTAGGGGTACTTTTATCACTCAGAGATAAATTCTCAAAACTGAAGTTTCCAAAAACAGGTCTCTCCAAAGAAGAGTCTTCGAGCTCCCTGCTTAAATCAGAAGAACTACTAGGTTTTTCGCTAATCAATCGACCTAGAGTGTCTCTTTTCCAAGCCCTATTAACAAAATCGGGCATACACTAAAAAGAATTCAAAAAGAAATAAAAATCCTAACAAGAAGGTTCTAGCAATCACACAGCAGGATGACTCGACTTTACCACAGCAAACCTAAAGATTTCTAGCAAACAACAAGCATGATGGCTCCACTTAGATTGTTTCTAGACCAGCTTCTAATCCTTCGAAAGGGAATTAGTTACAATTTAAGCAAACCCCTCTGGAATCAATCCGAGTTAAAGTAAGTTGAATAGAGGCGAGGGAAGCTCAGTGGAGCTTTGATACCCAAAACCTCACCGATCCAATGCGGCGCAGTCACGCATTCAACTCACATAAACCGTCAAGAACTTCGAGGTGTGCTTAAAAGAGTAACCAATATTTTTCGAATGATTGTCCTGTTAAGCTCGATACCCTATAGGTCTCTTTCTAGTCCAAGTTTTAGGCTTAGGTTCGCTTTAGGTTTCGTTTTCCTAAGGCGGGCAAGAAGGGAACGGTGATGAAATCCGAACCCTTACCTTGTTTAGGCCAGGCCTTGCCCTTTACTAGGAATATAAAAACAGTCTGGTTCGTCCTCAAACAATTATCACCTTAAGGAATACAGTAACCCGCTTGCAGGAGATTCGCGAGTGTTTCGATTGGACTTACCTCCCGTACCAGACGGGTGATGAACCGTTGTCGTCGACTCGGGCCACGACTCCTATGTCGTGTGCGAACCCGAGGGGCCGAGACGATATTGTAATCGTCGTCCTTCCCTGCAAACAGTTTATATTTAAGGGTACCCTTCCGTAGGGTTTAAAAATAAAAATAAAAATGTCCCAAAATTAATGTCCAAAGTCCATAAAAAAAATACAAAAGAAAAGAAAGTCTAATAAAATAAAAATTACAAAAATAAAAATGTCACTCTTTTTGTTTTCTCCCTTTTACAAAATAAAGAAAATCTTCTTCTTTCGCTCCTTTATCTTTGCTTTTCGCTCCCAAACTTTAAGTAAATCACCACAAGCTTTGGCAAAATTGTCTTTCGCTCCAATCTTCAAAAATCTGCAAGGAAACAGAAAAAAACCCAAAAAACGTAAAGAAGAACAAAAATAATAAAAAAAAAATCTAAAAAAAATCTAAAAAAAATCTAACTAAACACAGGTCCGCGTCGGCGGCGCCAAAAATTTGATGTATTTTCAAATGATGTTTGTAGTTGTAGTGGTAAACAGGTTCTTTTCAGACTTGTGAAGGTAACAAAATTTCTAGATTTAAATAAAATTTAGGAAAAATAGCAAACTGAAGTAAAATTTTATGGAGAAATAGGGGTTAAGATTCCACCAATCAACAATACTTATGTGATCTAATATTTTTTTACTATGCAATTTAAATAATTGGGTTGATTCTAAATATTGCCAAGAGCAGATTTTCCAAAATATCAAATGTTAATCACAAGTATAATGCATCAAAAGTCTAAAACTAAGCATGCATTATCAAGGGAAAACACAGTTGATTAATAAAAACCATTTAAATCATTTTTATCAATGCAATTAATCATATAAAAATATTGCATAAATTAATATAGAGATTACCACATAATTATTGTGAGAATGGCTTCCTCTGTCACCCCTGGGATTGGGTTTAGCTCCTCATCTCAAAAACACACTCACAAGATGTATTCATGGCTAAATAAGTGTTTTTATTGATGAAAATAATTGATAATTGAAGTTTGTAACGCTTTTATACTGTTGCAGCGTCACTGTTACAAAGGGGTAGTGCTGAAAATAATCGATACAACACAAGTGTTGTATAACAACGACACAGAGAGTTCGCTGTTTGCACTGTTGAAGAACGACACTTCGTTACTGCTGTAATGAAGAACACGGGATACTGCTGTTTAAGACTGTGAAAGAACGACCGACTCTGAGAGTCTGTTCTTCGTGTTCTTGAAGGTCTTCAATGGCTGGCAGCAGCAGCAACAAAATCTCTCTGTAACTCGATTCTCTCGTCTCTCCTGACCTCTAAACTCTCTAGACTATCTTTTACCTGATAGTTCTTGTATCCTAATCTTGTTCTTATTGATCAGTGAGGTTTTCGTGATCTCCAATCAAGAACGAGATAAATAGAAATAGCAAAGTTTTGTTAGTCTCGGACTTTGTGATTCCTGAATATAGATATTTAAACTATTTATCGCTTTGTTTAAATTGTTCTTGAGAGGTGGTTAGTAATCCATGATTCTCTTCTAACTTAGTATAAGTGTTTCATATTTGTGAGGTTTGTTGGAATTTGTCTATTGCAAAAAGATTTCTTAACCTAGATTGGAAGATCAAAAGGTAAATCAAATATCCTTATTTGTTAAAGGCAAATTGGTATCAAAGGTGTTCACTTAGGTTGAAGAAACTCTTAGGTTGTAAAGGACTTCAGCTAAGCGAATCAATTGGGTAGATACTTAAGAGGTTCAAGAGATGTAAGGAGCGCGACTGTAACTGAATTGCTTGGAGGGTACCGTCCGAAGTTTGATAGTAGGCTAGTACCGGTAGAGACTTAATACATATTGGTATTCAAATCAAGATGAGGTACCGATGTTTTTTTGTTATTGAGGTTTCCTTGTTAACAAAACTTCTGGTATCTTGTGTTTTTTCCGTTACACATTATACTGTTTATTTTTATGATAGGATTTACCCAAGTAGTACGTATGAATCTAGGTAGTTTAAGTTATTATTACTTGTGATCAATAACGAGACTTGTTCTTATTGAATTCGTATCTTTAAAGGTAGATTACAAGTTTCATACTTTTTAGAGTTCAGATCATGTTGATTTAGGTACGACTAGATTGATCTTAGACATTTGTTTGTGAGATCGTCCAACAAATCTTATACACAATCAGGTTCACGGACTTCTTAGTATAGACGTATTAATCGTGGAAGACAAAGAGATAATATTTATATACATATTATACAAGGATCTTTAATTTAGATCTACTTGAAATTGTATTAGGCTTTGTCCATGTAGATTTCCGAAAAAGTTGGTGGTGTACTTGGTAGCCTATCATTTTCATCCACCACTACCAATCCCGATGATAGAGTCATTTCCTATTATCTATTGGATCTACACGCGATAAATTGCACATTTATCCCGATCAACATAGAACCACTTTAACAGGATGATTTATGGGTGTTATGGGTCCACTCTTATGAGAGTCGTGAAAATCCACGGAAGTGGACCCACTATGATTTTAGCATTTTTCCACTCTTGTGAGAAATGATTCATTCATGAGAATCCCAAAACAATATCTAAGGGTTGCAATATTTAAACAGGATCCCCTAGTCTCACATGTTAACAACAGTCCCAAAAGGGTTTATGGAATTCCTCTCGGGGTTTCCCGTGGTAATGGAAGCAGGATAGTTCATCGATTAGTTCATTTAAGAAAATAACTTATTATTGAAACCAAATTAAAATACAAGGACCTTACAAGATATCTTGGGTGGTTCATTAAACAATATACTAGGTGGTGTATTTGAAAAAGCGGGGGACTAACAACCACACCCAATATTTCACTTAGCAATCTGTGTGGACTAACTCCAATATACTTTCAAGAGAATCAAAGTGAGACTCAATCTTAAGAAAAGTATATCAAAGAGTTGTATCTCAATTTCTTAATTCAATATGCAATCAAACTAATAGGAATTGGCGAGCCCAATTGAATATAATAAATAACTTGGACGGTATCAAAAACCAATATCCAAGTGTCGATCAATTTAATCAACAACCAAAGGTTGGATTCACAATTGATTGAACTTACGCACAATATGTGATATTTCAACTATATAAACAAATATAATGCGGAAAAGAAATAACACAGACACCAGAAGTTTTGTTAACGAGGAAATCGCAAATGCAGAAAAACCCCGGGACCTAGTCCAGATTTGAACACCACACTGCATTAAGCCGCTACAGACACTAGCCTACTCCAAGGTAACTTCGGACTGGAATGTAGTTGAGCCCTAAACAATATCACACTGATCAAGGTACTTTCGTGTTCCTTACGCCTCTAGAACCACGCCGGATTACGCGCACTTGATTCCCTCAGCTGATCTCACCCACAACTAAGAGTTGTTACGACCCATAGTCGAAGACTTGATAAACCAATCTGTCTCACACAGAAAATTCTATAGAATAGATAAATATGTCTCCTACAGATAAACCTATGAGTTTTGTTCCATCTTTTGATAAATCAAGGTGAACAGGAGCCAATTTATATACCGGACTTATATTCCCGAAGAACATCCAAGAAATATCAATCACCTCATAATAATCTTAATCGTATGGTAGCGAAACAAGATATTGTGGAATCACAAACGATGAGACGAAGATGTCTGTGACTACTTTTTATCTTGCCTATCGGAGAATCAATCTCGAGCAAATCTTAGAGAAGATAGTACTCAATACGATAGAACATCGCAAGATCAGAACACACAACTACAAAGAAAATAGTTGGGTCTGGATTCACAATCCCAATGAAGTCTTTAATTCGTTATCTTACAGGGTTTCATGGAAAACCTAAGTGATGTTTTTTCAAATGTTGTTGTAGATAGTGGTGAAAACTGGGTTCTTTTCGAACTTGTGAAGGTAACTCTTTTTTAAGATTTAAACAAATAAATAAATGAAGGAAATTAATTTTCAAAGAGTGATGTCAAGATTTAAAATGGACTAAGGCTCCGGATTCACTATTACTTCAAGTTGATTGGTTACAAAAATATTTCATAAATTATTATTAAGTTCCTTTTCTTATCAAATCGCTTTTTAATTTAAAAGGTGTCCAAATATTAAGTTGTAATCCTTAAGCATGATTTATCAAAGAATTATTCTAAGCATAAAACATCAAACTGATTCACAACTAATTAAGAAAACCATTTTATCCCTTTTTTTATATTTATCCAAGTGAATTAAATAAAGTAAATAATTAAAGAAATTATAAATAAAAATATTACCAATCAAACATGAGTGAATAGATCCTCCATTTCCTCAATCACCAAGTATTTTAGCCGCTCATCATGTTGGAAAACCTCTCAAAATATTTCATTGATGCTCAAAAGTGTTTTACAATGAAGAGAAAGACAAGAAAATGATGTAAAACAGGATTTTGCGACCCACAAAAGGCGTCCAGAGTCAACGACAGAGGTGAAGTGCTGTTGTCGTTGGGAAACTACGACCCACAGATGATAGTCGATGACACTGTTAATAAACGACGGCCTTGGAGAGTCTGTTTTTCACGTTCTTCCTCCTCAAAGCAGCAGCAGCAGTAGCAGAACCAGAATCTATGCAACTTGGATTTTCTTGCTCTGTAGTGCTCTAAACCTCTCCCAATTCTCTCTAAACTTCGCTAGCTCCTTCTGCTCGACACTAGGGACCTATTTATACACAACAGGTCACTCCAATCCTTGTAATAACTCCAAGAATATCCGGCCATAAAAAGAATATTTTCCGAAATATTTTTTATTTATTTCTCTGATTTGTTACGGATTGTTTCCTGGTTTATTTCTTTCACGCATCATCTCTGAGTTGTAGGAGAAGTTTCCATCCAATAGAGTTAACCCATGCACGTCTCTTCCATCCAACAATTCCAAGAATAGAATATCTTCCCTATTTGAGAATATCTTCCCTGTTTTGATTCCCACCGATTATCTAACCAAATTTGACCGAATCCAACACCCAAACCAGCTCTGTCTAGGCCCTAGGAACAAACCCATTTAATTTGGGCCGTTGAATCTCACTGGAACACCTTCAAATCCTCAACCCTAGTCACGTCAGTTCAAGAACATTTTTTTTCCCGCCAAAATTTGAATTTCAAAAGGTTGAAGATGATATGCCCCCTATCCTTGACTGGGGTGCGAATAGCAGATGCCTTGGGGGTGACCTGGGGTGACCCTTAGTAATTAGGTTATCCCTTATCCAAAAGCGAGAGTATGAATAACACTTGTCCTCCGGGTGCCAAAATCAACTTTTCAAGCCGAATTTTCCAAAAATGTTTATTTCCTAAAAATACATAAAAACACAATATTAGTACAAAAATAGAGTTCCAATAATACGGGCATTGAGGACAAATTAGACACAAAAATGCGTCTATCAAATACCCCCAAACCTATTATTTGCTAGTCCTCGAGAAAATCTAATAAAATGACTACACTTAGCACGTGCAGCAAGCCGTTAAACCACTAGGTGGCCCTAGTGGCGGAGTGTTTTCTCCGGAGGGTTTACCAGAGGTGTACCCACAAAACCTTTATACTCCAGACCCTAGCTATCTACAACGAACCTTGGAAGGCACTAAAGAATCTCCTTGGTTGGCATACTTATTGACTACAAGAGGAAGTACCCTGATGCGAAATTCCAATTGATGTACACGAGTTTGCACTCAAGAATACTAAAATTCATATATAAGTGACAGAGCTCTACTCAGATAGTTGCACTATGGACATCATATTCGGAGTCAAACTAATCACATGGAAAGATTAAGAGATGGATATAGAAAAACATAGATGGTTTTGATGTTTACTAAGTGAACGGCGTTTCCCATATCTGTCTGAAGGCCTCCGCCAAAATGAACCTATCCTAATGGATTGAGATACTAGTCTGACTAATATCAACACACTGGCATATACAAGGGTACCAGTGGTCGATAACCTAACTCTAGGTCAACACAACTGGCATATACGAGGGTACCAGTGGTCGACTTTATTGAATTTATTCCTTTTGGTCAAATGGTCTGGTCTCAATATTTTTTTATTTTTTTTTCAACTTTTTGGTAACTACCATTTTTTTTCATGGTATCTCAATCACTCTAATTCAACCTAGCATTGGTAACAACTTGAATCGTGGGCCCAACCTATCACTTAGAGAAACATAGTTTAAAAACAAAATAAAAATAGAAGTGAAAAGGACTCAACGAGATATGGTGCAACTATCATGTTATTTCTAACACCTGAGCTCTGTGCTTTTATGAATAGACTCTATAGATGTTTCCATCTAATCAGATTGGTTCCTCAACTCCTACAACCAAGATGTTTCCATCCACTTAGATTAGTTAGTGCCATCCTGAATACGCATAAATTTCTAGGATCTGGAGTTTATTTATTGCAACTAAAAGCTAACAAAAAGTTTCTTCCCCACCCCCAAACTTAAATCTAACATCGTCCTCAATGTTTCTAATTAAAGAGCAGTACCAAAAGTAAAATAACACAAGGAGAAGTTGGAAAGATAGTACCTGGGTGAAGAAAATCAAAAACTAATATACAACATACAACTGCCTCGATGGTCAATCAAGGGTAAACAGGGTCCTCCAGAGGGACCTCCTCAACATCACCTGTAGGAAAGGGCTCTAAAAAGGGTTTCAATCTCTGACTGTTAACCTTCAAAGAACTACTACCATCCGGTCTCGATCTCAACAGCTCCATGAGGAAAAACAGTGCGAACAATAAAAAGGACCCGTCCATCGAGAACGTAACTTCCCAGGGAAAAGATACAAGCGTGTATCATACAGAAGAAATTTTTGACCTGGATAAAATGACTTCCGTAAAATGTTTCTATCATGCACAAGTTTCATTTTGTTCTTATACTTCTTCGCACTATCGTAAGCATCTATACGAATCTCGTCCAACTCATTGAGCTGGAGTTTCATATGGGCTCCTGCCTCGTCAAGTGAAAAATTTAG
The DNA here is from genome assembly GCF_003573695.1 of Papaver somniferum. Taxonomy (NCBI): domain Eukaryota; kingdom Viridiplantae; phylum Streptophyta; class Magnoliopsida; order Ranunculales; family Papaveraceae; genus Papaver; species Papaver somniferum. The sequence continues at coordinate 56,933,089 of NC_039368.1, read as the reverse complement.
CTGCTTAACATCCCAATAAGCTCTATGTTCTAACTCAACAGGTAAGTGACATGCCTTGCCATAAACAAGCCGATAAGGTGACATTCCAATGGGGGTCTTAAACGCACTACGGTAAGCCCATAAGGCATCAGTAAGCCTAGACGACCAGTCTTTCCGATTAGGATTAACTGTTTTCTCTAATATACGTTTTATCTCCCTATTGGAAACCTCTACCTGACCACTAGTCTGTGGATGACACGGGGTAGCTACCTTATGTGTAATACCATATTTCTTCATCAGAAGCCTAAAAGGCCCATTACAAAAGTGTGACCCTCCATCACTAATTATAGCTCGTGGTATACCAAAACGTGTAAGTATATTATTTTTCAAGAACTCAATCACAACCCTATGGTCATTGGTTTTACACGCAACCGCCTCAATCCACTTGGAGACATAGTCTACGACGACAAAGATTTATAGGTTACCAAAAGAATTAGGAAACGGACCCATAAAGTCAATACCCCACACATCAAAGACCTCAACAATTAAAATAGGGTTCAAGGGCATCATGTTCCTACGGGAAATGGTTCCTAATTTCTGGCATCGTTCACAAGTAACGCAGTAACTGTGGGAGTCTTTAAACAACGAAGGCCAATAGAATCCACACTGCAATATCTTAGCAGCAGTTTTCTTAGCACTAAAGTGACCCCCACAAGCATGATCATGACAAAAGGAAATGATACTGGACTGGTCACTCTCAGGTATACATCTCCTAATAATCTGGTCTGGACAATACTTAAACAAATAAGGATCATCCCAAATGAAGTGCTTAACCTCAGCTAAAAATCTAGAACGATCTTGCTTACCCCAATGTTGGGGCATTCGACCAGTAACAAGATAGTTCACTATATTCGTATACCAAGGTAATTGGGTAACAAAGAATAATTGTTCATCAGGAAAGTTATCCCTTATAGGAAGGGAATCATCTGGGGAACTAACAACTAGCCTAGACAAGTGATCTGCTACAACATTTTCGGCACCCTTTTTGTCTCTAATGTCTGGAGAAAACTCTTGCAACAACAGAATCCACCTAATCAATCTAGGTTTAGTATCCTTCTTAGACAAAAGATATTTTAAAGCAGCATGATCAGTATATATGATGATCTTAGAACCTAAGAGATAGGGTCTAAACTTGTCTAAGGCAAACACAATGGCTAATAGTTCCTTCTCGGTAGTGGTATAGTTCAACTGGGCATCATTCAGAGTTTTGCTAGCATAGTAAATCACATGAAGTAACTTTTTTCTCGCTGACCTAGCACAACACACAATAGCATAATCTGAAGCATCACACATGATCTCAAAGGGTAGGTTCCAGTTGGGTGCCTGGACTATGGGGGCGGTAGTGAGTAATGACTTAAGCTTCTCAAAAGCCTCTAAACAAGCATCATCAAAGACAAACTTAACATCTTTTGCAAGCAAATTGCAAAGAGGTCTAGACATCAAGCTAAAATCCTTAATGAAACGACGATAAAAACCAGCATGCCCTAAGAATGACCTAATATCTCTTACGGTTTTTGGGACCGGTAAAGTTTTAATAAGGTCAACTTTGGCTCTATCTACCTCTATACCCTTTGAAGATACAATATGCCCTAGAACAATTCCTGAACGAACCATAAAGTGACATTTCTCCCAATTAAGCACTAAATTCTTTTCCTTACACCTAGTCAAAACTAATGACAAATGATGCAAGCACTCATCGAAAGACGAACCAAACACTGAAAAATCATCCATAAAGACCTCTAAGAACCGTTCTACCATGTCAGAAAATATGCTCATCATGCAACGCTGAAAAGTCGCAGGGGCATTACATAGCCCGAAAGGCATGCGTCTATACGCAAAGGTACCAAAGGGACAGGTAAAAGTGGTTTTCTCCTGGTCTTCTGGGGCAATAACGATCTGATTATATCCAGAGTAGCCATCTAAAAAGCAGTAGTGACTATGTCCAGCTAATCTCTCTAGCATCTGGTCGATGAAGGGAAGGGGAAAGTGGTCCTTCCTAGTGACCTTGTTCAATTTCCTATAGTCAATACAAACACGCCAACCCGTGGTCACTCGGGTCGGGATTAACTCATTGTTATCATTCTGGACTACAGTAATACCAGATTTCTTGGGAACAACCTGAACGGGGCTGACCCACTTACTGTCTGATAGGGTAGATAATGCCTGCATCTAATAGCTTAAGAACCTCAGTTCGAACTACTTCTTTCATATTGGGGTTTAGTCGACGTTGCATCTCCCTAGAAGGTTTGGTGTCTTCCTCTAAATAGATCTGATGCATACAAATAGGACTTATACCCTTAATGTCTGATGGTCCACCCTAAAGCTTCCTTGTTGTTTTGAAGGACGGTTACTAGCCTACTTTCCTGATCTCTATCCAAGTCGGAAGAAAATCAATCACAGGTAAAGTCTCAGACGGGCCTAAAAACACATACTTCAGGGTATCTGGCAATGGTTTTAGGTCCAACTTAGGAGGCTCTTCTAAAGAAGGAACTAGGGTAGACTTAGAAACTGGTAGTGGTTCGAACTTAGGTTTCCATCCATTACTAGTATCTAACAAAGGGGTTGAATCTAACAAAGCATTCACCTCATTAATCACATTATCATCATCAAAATCAATCCCAAAGTGAGCTAGGCATTTTCTAATGGATCTTCTAACAAAGTGTTTGGTAATGACTCCTCGACTAATGTTCCTATCATGTTCACCTCTTCTATATTCGAGTCATCTAGTTCAGAGGGTAGCTTACTAATATTAAAAATGTTCAGCTCAATAGTCATATTACCAAAAGACAAATTCATAATACCATTTCGACAGTTAATGATCGCATTGGATGTAGCTAAAAACGGGCGACCTAAAATCACTGGTATTTGGTTCTCTGGGTCAGGGACAGGTTGGGTATCTAGGATAACAAAATCCACTGGATAAATAAACTTGTCAACCTCTATGAGAACATCCTCGATCACACCACGAGGAATTTTAACGGACCTATCAGCTAACTGAAGTGTCATCTGGGTAGGTTTCATCTCACCAAGTCCTAGCTTAAGGTACACATGGTATGGCAGTAAGTTCACACTGGCTCCTAAGTCAAGCAATGCTTTCTCAACACGGTACTTACCTATTGTACAAGCAATGGTAGGGGACCCTGGGTCTTTATACTTAGGAGTAGTGGTATTCTGAATAATAGAACTCACATGACTAGCTATGAAGGCTTTCTTCTGGACACTGAGCTTACGCTTTCGCGTACACAAGTCCTTAAGGAACTTGGCATAAGAGGGAATCTGCCTAATTGCATCTAATAATGGAAGGTTGATATTAACCTGCTTAAAAACCTCCAATATATCATTAAAGTTGGACTCCCTCTTAGTCGGAACTAGCAGTTGTGGGAATGGGGCTCTGGGAACAAAATCCTCAACATGACCCTCATTGGTCTCTTTAGAGACTCTATCAGTCTCTCATTCTCTGGTTCAGACGGGTGAACTACAACATGTTCACTTTCAGGTATGTCGACCTTATTATCAACTTTCCTTCCACTCCTAAGGGTCGTAACAGAGTTAACATGACTGTAACGATTTCTCTCCTCTAGGGTTAGGATCAGTATGACTAGGGAACCTTCCTTCCTCTCTCTCATTAATATACTTAGCTATTTGGCCGACTTGAAGTTCTAATTTAGCAAAAGACTGGGCACTATTCTTAAAACTCTGTTTGGTTTCCTCTTGAAAATTACCCTGGCTTTTTACTAACATTTCCTGGCTTTGTGATAGCATTTCCTGGATCTTCCTTAATATACTAAGGGTTTCCTCTAAGCTAGTTATTCTATTCTCAGATGGGTTCTGGGTCTGTCCTGAAGGGTTCTTAGTATAACCAAAACCTGGGGGAGGCTGAGAATTACTAGACTGGCCTTGATTCTGGCCCTTAGACCAAGAGAAATTAGGATGGTTTCTCCAACCAGGGTTGTTGGTCTCTGAGTAGGAGTCAAACTTCTGACGGTTCTCAAACCTAGCATTGTTATAGACAACATGAGCTTGCTCTTCACCAACCTGACCTTCCCAAAATGAGTTATCGGGCTCTATTCCACAACTAGAGATTTGAGAGACTCTATTAGGTTCAACAAGGGACTTATTTTTAGGTTGACCCATTTCCAACGCTTCTAACCTTCTAGATAAAGCAACAAACTTGGCATCTGACGCAAAACTTGTATCTACCATATTGGTGCTACTTCTATTGACTAAGAGTCTTTTAGGGGGTTCCACACAAGACTCCCACTGTTGGGATTTCTCAGCGATAGCTCCTAAGAAGGTAAAAGCATCATCAGCATTTTTACTAGTGAATTCACCAGCGCACATAGACTCGACCATGGCTTTGGTCGAATAGTCTAAACCATTATAAATAATCTCTACAAGTTTCATCTTATTAAATCCATGGCGAGGACACTGGGATAGGAGATCATTGAATCTCTCCAAAAACCTATAAAGAGACTCTCCCTCTTGTTGCACACTAGTACTAATGTTCTGCCTAACAACTACAGTTTTATGCTTAGGGTAGAACTTCATATAGAAGGCAGCGATAAGTTCCTGCCATGTTTCTATGGATTCAGATGGTAGGTTGTTCAGCCAGGTCTTGGCTTTATCTCTCAAGGAAAAGGGAAACATCTTAAGTTTCAAGACTTCATCAGTAAGGTCTTTTATTCTAATTGTCCCGCAAATTTCCTCAAAGTCCCTAATATGGAAATAAGGGTTCTCATAATCTTTTTCTAAGAATATAGGGATCATCTGAAGAATACTAGGTTTTATCTCGAAATTAGCCGTAGTGGCTGGCAATTTAATGCATGAAGCTCGGTTGGACCTAGTTGGGAACATGTAATCTTTCAAAGTTGTCATCGTTGGCACAACTGGAGTACTAGGGGTACTTTTGCCACTTAGAGATAAATTCTCAAAACTGAAGTTTCCAAAAACAGGGCTCTCAAAAGAACAATCTTCGAGCTCCCTGCTTATATCAGAAGAACTACTAGGTTTTTCGCTAATCAATCGACCTAGAGTATCTCTTTTCCAAGCCCTATTCCCCGGCAGCGGCGCCAAAAATTTGATGTTTTTTCAAATGTTGTTGTAGATAGTGGTGAAAACTGGGTTCTTTTCGAACTTGTGAAGGTAACTCTTTTTTAAGATTTAAACAAATAAATAAATGAAGGAAATTAATTTTCAAAGAGTGATGTCAAGATTTAAAATGGACTAAGGCTCCGGATTCACTATTACTTCAAGTTGATTGGTTACAAAAATATTTCATAAATTATTATTAAGCTCTTTTTCTTATTAAATCACTTTTTAATTTAAAAGGTGTCCAAATATTAAGTTGTAATCCTTAAGCATGATTTATCAAAGAATTATTCTAAGCATAAAACATCAAACTGATTCACAACTAATTAAGAAAACCATTTTATCCCTTTTTTTAATATTTATCCAAGTGAATTAAATAAAGTAAATAATTAAAGAAATTATAAATAAAAATATTACCAATCAAACATGAGTGAATAGATCCTCCATTGCCTCAATCACCAAGTATTTTAGCCGCTCATCATGTTGGAAAACCTCTCAAAATATTTCATTGATGCTCAAAAGTGTTTTACAATGAAGAGAAAGACAAGAAAATGATGTAAAACAGGATTTTGCGGTCCACAAAAGGCGTCCAGGGTCAATGACAGAGGTGAAGTGCTGTTGTCGTTGGGAAACTACGACCCACAGATGACAGTCGATGACATTGTTGATAAACGACGGCCTTGGAGAGTCTGTTCTTCACGTTCTTCCTCCTCGCAGCAGCAGCAGCAGTAGCAGAACCAGAATCTCTGCAACTTGGATTTTCTTGCTCCGTAGTGCTCTAAACCTCTCCCAATTCTCTCTAAACTTCGCTAGCTCCTTCTGCTCGACACTAGGGACCTATTTATACACAACAAGTCACTCCAATCCTTGTAATAACTCCAAGAATATCCGGCCATAAAAAGAATATTTTCCGAAATATTTTTTATTTATTTCTCTGATTTGTTACGGATTGTTTCCTGGTTTATTTCTTTCACGCATCATCTCTGAGATGTAGGAGAAGTTTCCATCCAATAGAGTTAACCCATGCACGTCTCTTCCATCCAACAATTCCAAGAATAAAATATCTTCCCTATTTGAGAATATCTTCCCTGTTTTGATTCCCACCGATTATCTAACCAAATTTGACCGAATCCAACACCCATACCAGCTCTGTCTAGGCCCTAGGAACAAACCCATTTAATTTGGGTCGTTGAATCTCACTGGAACACCTTCAAATCCTCAACCCTAGTCACGGCAGTTCAAGAACATTTTTTTTCCCGTCAAAATTTTAATTTCAAAAGGTTGAAGATGATATTCCCCCTATCCTGGACTGGGGTGCGAATAGCAGATGCCTTGGGGGTGACCTGGGGGTGCCCCTTAGTAATTAGGTTACCCCTTATCCAAAAGCGAGAGTCCGAATAACACTTGTCCTCCGGGTGCCAAAATCAACTTTTCGAGCCGAATTTTCCAAAAATGTTTATTTCCTAAAAATACATAAAAACACAATATCAGTACAAAAATAGAGTTCCAACAATACGGGCATTGAGGACAAATTAGACACAAAAATGCGTCTATCATTAAGGTTAAAGGAGAATCGACTCTAGTCGAAACTAGTATCACACAGGAGGTGTGAGGATTAGGTTTCCCAGTTGCTAGAGTTCTCCTTTATATAGTCTTCAAATCAGGGTTTGCAATTAATGCTACCTTAGTAACAAAGTATTCAATATTCACCGTTAGATGACAACCTAATTAGACTCAAGCTAATATCTTTCAACCGTTAGATCGAACTTAGCTTGTTACACACAAATGAAAAGTGACTTCATTTAGATATGAGTAACCATACCTAAATGTGTGCACCTTGTTGGCTCAACAATAGTTAACCGAAGTTAGCCATATGACACTTTCATATCAACCTTATTCATCTTAACCACAACTAGTTCAAATGACTCAAATGAAACTAGTTATAGAGTTGTTCAATTGTTTATATTCTTATAGAAGTATACAAGACACAATTGAACTAAAATCGATTTTGATTTACTCGAATCAAGTCACGAACATTATAGCCACGGTTTGCAAAAGATTGCATTCCTTATTATATAAATGTATTAGTTTATGAACAAACCGATTCTAGAACTTAACCCACTCAAGTATGCAAACCGGTACTGTTAGAGCATAACTCGGTTGAACCCACCAAGCGTTGGTATGTCAAGTTTGGATGTCATATTTTAGTGAATCAAAACTCATTTTAAGAGTCGCTTGATTATGTACTAGAGTCAACTTCGTATAGGTTAGCTTGAAAGTATTAGGATATGATACATTACAAGTATTGCGAAGACTTGAAGAAGTAAGAAGCTACAACGACAACATCATCCTTCTACTTGAGGTTAGTGATATTTGACTTAAACTGTTTCATTACCTAACGTATCTTTCAAGTCGTGCATATTGAAAACGAAACTGCGAAGCATGAACACTCTAGATAAACATAGTATTAAGGAATACAATATGAAGTTTATTGCTTAACCATTAAACTTTGTAGATAAGACATCGACATAATTGTTTAAATGATATCGTGATTATGTATGGGTATGAGGTGAGGATTTCATCCTAGGAAACAATATTTTTACATGTGTTTTAAGGAAGTAATTTCACAAACTTGTTTATGAATCGAAAAGGAAATCGCCAGGCGTTATTGGGATTGTTATTCATTGCATATCTTGTGAACATCCAATATGTGTGATTTAGTATAACCGCTCACGACTTGTTTGTGTATTGGTAAAACTATTCACAAAGGCCTGACTTATGTATTGGTATGACTTTTATTAGTGAAACCGATCTTAAGTAATCACTTGAGATGGTATGATCGAGTTTGTGATTTGTTGAACCGAATCTGGGAAAAGGGGAACCGATCCTATTAATAGGTGCAACACATCATAAAGGAAAATCGATCCTTGTATTAGGTGCAGCAGGTTTGTAGCAAAAAGGGGAACCGATCCTATGGACATGTGCAACACGTTTTTAGGCAAAGGGGAACCGATCCTACGGACATGTGCAACACATATAAGTTAGATACCATATATATGTGGGGAACCGATCCTAGTACCTAGTCAACCGAATTTTGGAAAGCTAGTGTGACTATGCACAGTACTCAGATGGAGGTAGAACTGAAACTTGTTTTGGTAGAACCGTTAAACCCATGATTTGTGATTGAGTGTTTTTGATCAATCACATAGTTCTTGAAAGTCCGATGAACCAATTCTAAACTTGTTTGGAAGTGTGGCAAATCGGTTTCAAGGTTTTAAGTATGAAAGAGGACTTACAAAGTAAGGATGTCGACATACTTTGAACACGTACAATAATGTTTATCTTTTATTGTTCAAAGTTATTCCTTAATAGCTACATGAAGAAAATCCCAGGACCGAAATATAAATAAGTTAAGAATCTTCTAACTAAGGTTGTTAATTTTATTTTAGGAAAATGAGAATTAGTAATGTGCATTTACTAGTTGAGATTTTCCAAAGAGATTTTCGGTCATTATTTTGGACAGAGCATTTCCAGGAATTATGGAAACCGAATTTGGAATATATTGAATATATTTGAGAATATTTTCGGTTTTTGAAATTCCTTGGTGTCCAAACTTCCTTGTCTATAAATACTTGAAGTTTGCATTTATAGCAAACTAATCCTTCATGACAGCAAACTTCCTCGGTTGTGTTGTTACTGGTGTAGCCGCCTATTCGGAGAGAATAGTAACCTAATTAGGCGAAATCTCTTACAGTCGTTCAGTTTAAAGTCTTTTTTGGGATTTAGAAGATCTACGAGTACCATTGGTGGGGAACTAGATAATTGCGGTTTATCTTGTGTTTTTGATTGATTTGATTGACTAACGGTGGTTGAACTTTAATTGCACCTAGTTTGTTTATGCTTGAGAATCTTCTCTTCTGATATAGATTCACTCAAACCAGATCGAAGTTTCGACAGGGGGATCTTTAGACGTTTGTTAGTGCTAAAGACGATCTTGTGATAATCCATTGTTAACAGACTCCGTTCTGTGCGTGATTGGTCACAAGAGATTCAAATTGTTGTGTGCAGGTTTTTATTGAAGATCTAAGAAGATTTGAAGAAAAATAAGATATTGAAGATTACTGATTTGGGGTTCATAATCTTTGGTGTGCACGATACTTGTTTCGGTATAAGAGGATCCAACTATAATCAGTTTATCCTTGTGGTAGATTGGATCGATTAGTTGTGTAGATCGGCATCAATACAATTCTTTGTGATTAAAAGTATTGATTTCAAAATCTTAACAATTACCTTTGGTGGTTGAACATAAGATATATCTAAGAACCCTACGAATGATTTTATGTTAAGATAAACAGAAGAGCCTTTGTCCGACTCACATCACTTGGTTGAATAGAGTTGATACCAAACAGATTTGTTGTTCCTTTACTGTTTGGAATACGAACCAAAGGAATTGTTCAAAGTATGTGACTTATTCATAAGTTGGAGGCGTGGGAATACAGACGAAACTAGGTGAACTATAGGTTTAGTTGCTTGGTATCAACTATACGAAGTTGGTTTAATTTTGTATAACAGCTTAATCCTGAGAGTATTCAATTTCGGTCAAGGTCTCGGGATTTTTCTGCATTTGCGGTTTCCTCGTTAACAAAATCTTGTTGTGTCATTTAATTTATATTTCCGCATTATAATTGTTTTATTATAATTAAAGTAAATTACACAAACGTTAATTCCTATCTACTTGATAAGCAATTATATTGTGTTTGGTTAAGTACGAACCTTTTTATCAAGTAAACATACTTCGTTGTTGTATTGTCTCGATCTCGTATCCATAGACGATCACACGAAATGTGAACCGATTAGTTGCATCGTCTCGACTCAGTCCATAGACAATCACTTTCAGATAAAGGACTTATAGGTAGCAAAAGTTTTAGCTTGAGGTATATTTGTGTACCCTCGCCTTTTCAGGTACGCATACTTAAGTAGTCGGACTTATACTGTGTCCGACAATATGCGAACGGGTATGCTTACTATCACATATCCAAAACAACAGTTAAATTAGTACGCATATGGGTACGCATACAAAAGTTCTCGGACTTCAACTGAGTTCGCCAGTACGCCTACGGGTACGCATACCAAGGCTCCCGGACTTTACCTGACCTTCCCAGTACGCATATGGGTATGTATACTATATCGGTCTTGGATCAACATATATGCAAGTACGCATACTATGTCTATAATCCAATTATAGTTAAGTGTTCTAAACTCTATTTCAATCATTGAAACTTTATTAAAGGATGGCAATAGTTATTTTCACTAACTATTAGCATCAAAGTGATTTTCAAGTTATTGAAACATTCTGAGTCTACATCAAATGACTGTATCACACAAATCATGTAAGATGTTACCAGGCGATTTTCACCTGATCATCCTTTGAATCTCGTCAAGAATATAAGATGAACTTGTTTAAAGAAAAAGCTTACCAACACATATTTCGAGAATGTAAGCGAGTTAAACTCAGCTCGAAATATCAAATGTGTATAATCAAATACTATATAGTAATACAAATTTTGTCTCAAGAAGAGAGATAGAGTAGAAATAAACTTTCTGAGTGATAGATGAGTTTCAGTCTCCACATACCTTTTGTTGATAAAGTTCCACAAGCTATCCTTATTAGTTCTTCGTCTTCAATCGATGAACGTCGTGAAGTCTAAAGCTCAACTACACAATCTATCCTAGTCTTAGACATTACTATAAGTAGACTAGAAATCAAGACTTATAGTTCTGATCACTAAACTTGACAAACAAGCTTGAGATATCAACGCTTGCGAGTTAGACCGGGAAGTGCTCTAACAATCTCCCCCTTTGTCAATTTTAGTGATGAAAATATCAATACATATGGATTACAAAATAAATAGACTTTGTAGCTTCTCTTCCAAATGCTTGATCTCCTTGGTTCGTCAACATTACTCGAAATCTTCGTCACTTCCAAGTACTCCATGATTCTAAAGGTGTTCAACTGAGCATCATATTTGTTGAAGATCCGTAGCTATAACAATGAGAAACAGTTGCTCTCAATCATTGTTATACAGTGTCATAGTATTATTACACAGCATCAAAGTCCAATTGTATCACAACTTTGATAATAATACTATGGTGATATGTATCACTCCCCCTTAGTCAATACTTCATCTCATATGAAAACCACTCCCCCTTACATAATGATTCGTAAACCATATGTATTTGTAGTGTGAAATACACATTAATTCTCCCCCTTTTTGTCAATAAAATTGGCAAAGATATGAAAACTAGTGGGATCCTAATGAAATTTCCATAGAGATACTTCATGACCAAAAGAGAACAACATATCAACTTTGTTTAGATGCAATTATATAGCCGAAACTAAATGCATTTATCAAGGAGTTTATAAAGATACAAGATAACTCCTACAATATTCCACAGCCGCACTCCGCACAAAGATTTGGAAATTAAGCAAAAGTTCAATTAAGTACTCTCCCCATAAAAAGTCATTTCCGAAAGAACAACAAGAGCGACCTTACTTTTCCAAGAAAAGAAGGATTTCTTTGGACATAATCGAATCTCATGAAACATGAAATGTATCCAAAAATCTCAATTGAATTAACCACAAAGGAAATGATCAATTCAATTGGCCATGAGAAAACTCACGGAGCAACACAATACATTCACAAATATTTGGATCAGGGAAAGACCAATACTGCGAAATAATTAAAGATTCATTATATGTTTTATCACTATTTGCATAGAGACATGTAATAGACTTAATCTTTGTAAACAAAAGTTCATCCTATCTTCCATCAATTATTTGCATAATTACATAATAGGCTTAACTTTTGTTGTCAAAAGTTCATTCTATATTTTATCAATATTTGCATAATGACATATAATAGACTTAACTTTTGAGCATATATGGGACAATCATAGTTCACAGACGTAAACACAATATCCCATAACATTATTTCTGCAATATATAAAATCAATAAAGATTAATACTGCAAAAACAAGCTTTCCCCTTAGAAGGTAGAATCAATTTTTTTCGCAAGGATTTACACCAAGAATTGCTACTAAAGGCGTATAAAAAGATTTTATTAACAAAGAATAACATACAAAGTCATTAACGACCATGCACCATAGTTCACATAAGATGATTGTGAACATTCAATAATCCCATAACAATGCGTACTACTGCCCAATTCTTGAACTTCCTTCTTTGTGATTCACCAAAAATATTCTTCTAAACGCTACAAATGATCTTAGATGAGTATTACTCCAAGAATCCAATTGGCCAGATCCAAGAAAAGTGGAACAAGTGCGACGAAACAGAGCAAAACACTCAAAAAAAAAGAGACGGGACAAATACCAACCTTAACTCCTCCAAATTCGGGAATTTTCATCTCCATTTTGAAGAGAATTCAAATAGGAAGAGATCTCAAAAAGAATGAGGTCATTCCGAGTTCGGACGAAGAAGATACGGCCAAAACAAATTTACCGAAAAACGACATCTTAGGCCAGTATGCATACCGGATTCCAAACGAAATTTCGTGACCTGGAGCAGTATGAAAACGGGTTTGCGTACTAAAACCCCTGGATTTTGATTTTAAATGATGGTATGCATACCTGGTATGTGTACCATGAAGTCCAAACATCCCTAACTACTATTTTCAAACCTAAACATTTAAAAACTTTAAATACATATCAAGTTAGGTAGAAATGAACAATAAGCAAGGTACACGGATCATTATAAAAACACAAATCTTGCTCAAGTTTACAGACATACCTTTTTATAAGAATCCAGTCGAATTCTACAACCTTACCGAACATAATATGTGTGCCCCAATTCTCGTGCTTCCCTCACTGTATACATAGCAGGGTATTCCTTGGTGAGAATGCACTTACAACATAATCAAGTTGTGTTGAGGTGAATAATGTCTTGCTCACTAACATCATGGATATTGACTTCTTGAAGTCATGGAATTTTTTGGGAGATCATTGTTTTTCACACTCAAAACATCATTGAGTTTCTTTGGTATCCACTTCTGAGTGCGTTTAGGAACAATCGGAACCTTCTTCCCATTACTCTCTTCTAGAATTCTTGCAAGAGAATTGGATTGACTATTCTTTTGCAAGTTAGTCTTTCTCCAATTGGGAGCATCGGATCTTGTCTTCGTATTTACGAATTTATCCTTTTGATAACCATTACGATTGTCAAAAAGCTTCGTATGACGTTTATAGGAAAATCTAGGTTTATCACAGCAATGATTCCTTTGCCTAAAGGTTGGAAAGTTACAACCTGTAATGTTAAAGGGATTAGCCTTAGCATATACTCTTGGTTTCACAACTTCTTGTGATGACCAAACAAGAACATCATGAAGTTTCTTATTCCTTATACGAAAACGGCATCTCCTTTCCAGGTGACCTTTATTTCCGCAATAGTGGCAAACATAAGGAATGTTCTTACCTCGATCCAAGTGCGCTGACTTTGAAGGTTGATATACTTTGTTCTTTTGAACCTTAATTGTGAAGGTATTTCACTTTTTCCATCAGTGGAAACCTTTTGTTGAGAAGAATCACTAGCCTTGATAAATTTTACCCCTTTACTAATACTTGGAGCATCTATTCCCTTATAGCCCAATTCTCGTGTATCATGATGATTTTTACTTGGTCCTAGAATAGTGGTTAATTTGCTTCTAGAATTGAACTTTTTCAAGTCATCTTCCAACATCTTGATTTTATCAAGAGCAGCAGCTAAATCAGCCTCAAGACGTTTTTCTCGAGCGAGAAAAGTGATTTCTCAGTCATCAAAACTTTCTTGCTGAGAGTTAATCCTTGCTTCAGTTTCTGCAAGTTTCTCTTCCAACAAGAAGTATTTTTGATAAACATTATCACATTCAAGTGACTTTCTACTCAGGTTTTCCTCGGAATCTTTGAGGACCGATTCGCAAGAGCGATTCCAACCATAAAGACCTCCGTAAATCCTTTTCAATTTCTTGTTTTCTCGACAGAGAGGAGTCAGAAGAGGTGTGACATGAGAAGTTGCAATCTTCTTAATTTTCAACGAATCCAAAAACTTAACATATGCTGAGACTTCCTCATCAACATCCCTACCAATATATGAATCACCTTCATCAGAAAGTTCATCCAACTGTTCTTCTAGGCGTGTTTCCCAATCAACAGTTTTTACATTCAGAGAATCTTTCGATATTGACTTAGATGTGACAGTTCTCTCAGGTGAATTCAAGATTTGAAAATCATATTGTAATTTCTGACCTGGTATGTTATTAGAGATAGACTCGTCCATAATAATACAAACACAGACTTATGAGGTCTTTAACGTGTTTGCCGGCTCTGATACCAATTGAAAAAGCGGGGGGTCTAACAACCACACCCAATATTTCACTTAGCAATCTGTATGGACTAACTCCAATATACTTTCAAGAGAATCAACTAGACAGTCAGACTAAATCTTAAGAAAAGTATATCAAAGAGTTATATCTCAATTTCTTAATTTAATATGTAATCAAACAAATAGGAATTTGCGATCCCGGTTGAATATAAGAAATAACTTGGACGGTATCAAAAACCAATATCCAAGTGTCAATCAATTTAATCAATAACCAAAGGTTGGATTCACAATTGATTGAACTTACGCACAACCTGTGATATTTCAATTATATAAACAAATATAATGCGGAAAAGAAATAACACAGACACCAGAAGTTTTGTTAACGAGGAAACCGCAAATGCAGAAAAACTTCGGGACCTAGTCCAGATTTGAAAACCACACTGTATTAAGCCGCTACAGACACTAGCCTACTCCAAGTTAACTTCGGACTGGAATGTAGTTGAGCCCTAACCAATCTCACACTGATCAAGGTACTGTCGCGTTCCTTACGCCTCTAGAACCACGCCGGATTCTGTGCACTTGATTCCCTTAGCTGATCTCACCCACAACTAAGAGTTGCTACGACCTAAAGTCGAAAACTTGATAAACCAATCCGTCTCACATAGAAAAGTATATAAAAATAGATAAATCTGTCTCCCACAGATAAACCTATGAGTTTTGTTTCGTCTTTTGATAAATCTAGGTGAATAGGAACCAATTGATATACCAGACTTATATTCCCGAAGAACGGCCTAGAAATATCAATCACCTCACAATAATCTTAATCGTATAGTAACTGTTGATGGTGGTTTTTAGCTTAGGTTTAAAATCGTAAAACCTTAGTCTGACGTGACGTCACTCGGTAAGGAAACGGAGCCATGAGTACCAATATCTCCACTAGCACATTTATTAAGCCTTTCAATACGTCTAAGAAAAATTTACCAGGGTGCCTTTTTTATATGTATATGCTATATTCCACGGCAGAACCCTCAGTATTGACAGGCATCGTCTCCGCACATGCCAGCCACGCATGCTAGCCAAGCGTGCCAATCACACATATCGTATATTTTAATTAGGATTTCGACACGCTAAACCCTAATTTCCACACCTCCGCGCCAAAGGCATGCCAACCATGCCAACCGCACCACCGTGCCAACGGCATACCATGCCAGCCGCACCACCGTGCCAACGGCATACCATGCCAGCCGCATCTCCGCGCCAAAGGCATGCCAACCATGCCAGCCGCATCACCGTGTCAACGGCATGCCATGCCAACCACATCTCCGCGCCAAAAGCATTCCAACCATGCCATCCGCACCATCGTGCCAACGGCATGCCATGCCAGCCACATCTCCGCGCCAAAGGCATGCCAACCATGCCAGCCACACCACCGTGCCAACGACATGCCATGCCAGCCACATCTCCGGGCCAAAGGCATGCCAACCATGCCAGTTGCACCACCATGCCAACGACATGCCATGCCAGCCACATCTCCGCCCAAAGGCATGCCAACCGCACCACCGTGCCAACGGCATACCATGCCGGCTACATCTACGCGCCAAAGGCATGCCAACCATGCCAGCTGCACCACCGTGTCAATGACATGCCATGCTAGCCACATCTCCGCGCCAAAGGCATGCCAACCATGCCAGCCACACCACCGTGCCAATGGCATGCCACGTCAGCCACATCTCCGCGCCAAAGGCATGCCAACCATGCCAGCCGCGCCATCGTGCCAATAGCATGCCATGCCAGCCACATCTCCGCGCCAAAGGCATGCCAACCATGCCAGCCGCACCATCGTGCCAATGGCATGCCATGCCAGCCACATCTCCGCGCCAAAGGCATGCCGACCATGTCAGCCGCACCATCGTGCCAATGGCATGCCATGCCAGCCACATCTCCGCGCCAAAAGCATGCCAACCCTGACATCCATGCCAGCCAAACCCTAATTTAGCCGTGCCTAAAACATTGCCAAAGCCATGCCGACCATGCCTCCATGCCGTTGGCTGCCAAACGAAGGGTTGAAACAATCAACGGCCACCCTTCCTTCTGAGATACAAATCATAGCCGTACAAGTTCACTACCAAACGCGTGGAAACTTTTAGCCCAATAAAAAATCCTAATTTGGACATGCCAAAGCCATCCCGGCCATGCCACCATGCCGCTGGCTGCCAACATCCCTCCTGAATTCTTCCCGAGTTTTACTTTCGGGCTGTTTTCACCTCTCGAACGAGCTCAAAACCTAAATAATACCGTGCAAGGAGATAGGAAATTCTTTTCCGTTTAGAATGGAGGGATGGACCATCAAAATCTGAGTCCGTACGAGAATTCTACAACGATTATAGTAAAGGGCGCTAATTAGGGTTTTAACATACCAAACCCTAATTTAGACAAAGCCGCACGCTGCCAGCGACTCCCTTCCAAGCCGCAAGCGCTTCCCTTCCAAGTCGCAAGCGCTTCCCTTCCAAGCCTCAAGCGCTTCCCTTCCAAGTCGCACGCTGCCAGCGGCTCCCTTCCAAGCCGCAGGCGATCCCCTTCCAAGACGCAAGCGCTTCCCTTCCAAGCCGCACACTGCAAACGATTACCTTCCAAGCCGCAATCGACTCTCTTCCAAGCCGCACACTGCCAGCGGCTCCACTTCACGCCAAATCCATGCCGGCCATGCAACCATGCCGCTGGCTACCAAACAGAAGGTAGCCACGATCAACGCTACCCTTCCTCCTAAGATGCAGATCTCATCCATACAAACTTGCCACCAAACGACTTGTGGCAATCTCTTGGATACGGTGCCAACTCTTGGACACGGTTCCAAAACCCTAATTTGGCCACGCCAAAGCCATGCCGCTGGCTGCCAAATGGAAGGTTGCAACAATCAACGGCTACCCTTCCTTCTGAGATGCAAATCTCAGACGCACAAGTTCGTCACCGAACCGGCAAGCCTCTCAATTTTAACTTGCCAAACAATAGCAACATGCTACACGTTTTCCACGAAAACATTCGAGACATCAAAACATGTCACAAACTGGGGGATGCTCATCAGGGTATTGTCTGGCGGTTTACAATGTGCGGCGTGCAATACGCCCGTTACAGGAATGTGTCATAAGAGTGATTCGGTTAGTAAATACAAGAAGTAATGGTGAAAAGTTTCTTTCATTATGGAAACATCAATTCCAGGCGTTACCCGTTATCGCTTTCTTCCATTACTCAACCGTTTCCACTTCTTACGAGGCCATGGTACTTTTCGTTTCGACTTGTATAAATAGGTCTCACCTATTTCCACCAAAGACAAGTTTTGGTCAGGAGCATACAACACTCAGAAATCACTTATTATCTTTCCAATCTTCTAGCGTTTCACTTTCTGATACAAGTCGTCAAACAACTACTCTTCCAGAATCAACTATTCTGGTCTCAACACTCTCTTCGCTTCCCTCCCTAAGACCAATCCTTCT
Source organism: Papaver somniferum (assembly GCF_003573695.1). NCBI lineage: Eukaryota > Viridiplantae > Streptophyta > Magnoliopsida > Ranunculales > Papaveraceae > Papaver > Papaver somniferum. The sequence continues at coordinate 56,915,095 of NC_039368.1, read as the reverse complement.
CCTTCACTTTGTGACCGAAGCAAGTCTGGAACGGCCATTTCTTGGTTTACGTCGGATTTGTACAGATTGATATCTCGAATCAAAATACTCCCTTGCAGTACATTATTTAGGGTTTAGACTCGTTTCTCACCTACACACACGAAATTACGAAAATCAGCAGAAACTTTTTTCATCCTCAAACAGTAACGAAACAAGATATCGTGGAATCACAAACGATGAGACGAAGATGTTTGTGACTACTTTTTATCTTGCCTATCGGAGAATCAATCTCGATCAAATCTTATATAAGATAGTATTCAATACGATAGAACAGTGCAAGATCAGAACATGCAACTACAGAGAAAATAGTTGGGTCTGGCTTCACAGTTCCGATGAAGTCTTTAAGTCGTTAACCTACAGGGTTTCGTGAAAAACCTAAGTTAAAGGAGAATCGACTCTAGTCGCAACTAGTATCACACATGAGGTGTGGGGATTAGGTTTCTCAATTGCTAGAGTTCTCCTTTATATAGTCTTCAAAATCAGGGTTTGCAATCAATGCTACCTTGGTAACAAAGCATTCAATATTCACTGTTAGATGAAAACCTGATTAGACTCAAGCTAATATATTTCAACCGTTAGATCGAACTTAGCTTGTTACACATAAATGAAAAATGACTTCATTTAGATATGAGTAACCGTACCTAAACGTGTGCACCTTGTTGGCTCAACAATATTTAACCGAAGTTAGCCATATGAACACCTTCATATCAACCCTATTCATCATAACCACAACTAGTTCAAGTGACTCAAATGAAACTAGTTATAAAGTTGTTCAATTGTTTATATTCTCATAGAAGTATACAAGACACAATTGAAGAAAAATTGGTTTTGATTCACTCGAATCAAGTCATGAACATTATAGCCACGGTTTGCAAAAGATTGCATTCCTTATTATATAAATGTATTAGTTCATGAACAAACCGATTATAGAACTTAACCCACTCATGTATGCAAACGGGTACGCATACTTAAGTAGCCGAACTTGGACTGTGTCCGACAGTATGCGAACGGGTACGCATACTATCGCACATCCAAAACAACAGTTGAATTAGTAAGCCTATTGTAATACCCCGATATTCGATAGTGGTTGTCCGAATGGAATATAAGTAATGGTTTGTCCTTTCCTATCACCGAGGCCTTTTCAACACATTTGACTCTAAAGTTGGCAGAAAACTCTGCAGTTAAGCGTGCTCTGGCGGGAGCAATCCAGGGATGGGTGACCTCCCGGGAAGTTACTGTTGGATGACCGCAGCGATGCCCGTTGAAAACCCCACACTGCCGGATAACCGCAGTGGCCAAGTGGGGACAGTATCGGTGGAGGGACGGGTCATTACAAATGGTATCAGAGCCGACGATGGTTCACCTGCCAAGGGTGGGAAGGTACGCTGGACGGGGTTGATCCAGGTGCTTCTCATGAGGGGCAGGTAACGTCGGAGATCTGGGCTTGAGTATATATTCCGGAGCCTCGGCTTCGATTTAAGGTGGTGGTATTGTAATACCCTGATATTTGGCAGTGGTTGGCCGAATGGAATATAAGTAATGGTTTGTCCTTTCCTATCACCGAGGCCTTTTCAACACATTTGGCTCCAGAGTTGGCAGAAAACTCTGCAGTTAAGCATGCTCTGGCGGGAGCAATCCAGGGATGGGTGACCTCCAGGGAAGTTACTGTTGGATGACCGCAGCGATGCCCGTTGAAAACCCCACACTGCCGGATAACCACAATGGCCAAGTTGGAACAATATTGGTGGAGGGACGGGTCATTACACGTATGGGTACGCATACAAAAATTCCCGGACTTCAATTGAGTTCGCCAGTACGTGTACAGGAATGCATACCAAGGCTCCCGGACTTTACCCGACCTTCCCAGTACGCATACGCGTATACATACTATACCGGTCTTGGATCAACATATATGCAAGTACGCATACTATGTCTATAATCTAATTATGGTTAAGTGGTGTAAACTCTATTTCAATCACCGAAACTTTCTTAGAGGATGACAATATTTGTTTTCACTAACTATTAGCATCAAAGCGATTTTCAAGTTATTGAAATAATCAATACGAAACATTCCGAGTCTACATCAAATGACTGTATCACACAAATCATGTAAGATGTTACCAAGCAATTTTCACATGATCATCTTTTGACTTTCGTCAAGAATATAAGATGAACTTGGTTAAAGAGAAAGCTTACCAACACATATCTCGAGAAATACGTAAGCGAGTTAAACTCAGCTCGAAATATCAAATGTGTATAATCGAATACTATATAGTAATACGACTTTTGTCTCAAGAAGGGAGATAGAGTAGAAATATAATTTCTGAGTGATAGATGAGTTTCAGTCTCCACATACCTTTTGTTGATGAAGTTCCACAAGATCTCCTTAGTAGTTCTTCGTCTTCAATCGATGAACGCCGTGAAGTCCAAAGCTCAACTACACAATCTATCCTAGTCCGAGACATTACTAAAGTAGACTAGAAATCAAGACTTATAATTTTGATCACTAAACTTGACAAACAAGCTTGAGATAGCAATGCTTGCAAGTTCGACCGAGCGGTGCTCTAACAATATACCTCCAAACTGGGGAATTAATATTAGTTTTATATATTTTTACATGATTACATGACCTTGTTTGAAAATACACTATACTAGACTCGAGACCCTTAAGAACTTTTTGACACTCAACTAAAATGTTTGGATTTTCTCTTCCAAAGCTAGGGACACTACCATTATAACAATTGATGACTGACTAGTTATCACCTTCAATAATCACTTGTTTTTGACCTAATTCTTGAACCTACTGAAAAGCTTTAAGAAAGATTATAGATTAAGATTGGTTTATATCTCTTGTTATAGATGGGTAGGTCATTACTCCCATGAAAGCACTTGAAAATTTTCGAATAATCAGAGCAAAACCTACACTAGAATTTGCATTAATAAAAGAGACATCAATGTTAAGTTTTAGCCAGTTTTTAGAAGGTCATTTGAAGAAATGCAATTTTTAGAGTACTACTTTTATAATTTGAAGAAATACTATTTTAAAAGCGATTTATCTTGTTAATAGTACTACAAATTGTCTAATTTTTATTTTCAAAGATTGTTTCTCATATGAATTTCCAGATTTGTCAGAGAGTGATTGTAGCAAGACTTTGGTTAAAACTTCAGTTGAATTAGAATTACCAAACCAGGATTAATCAAAAACTGGATAAAGCCATGAAGAGCAATTGCATGATGGATTTTTGGAGTAATCCTTGACCCAATTGAGATAACAAATCTGCAACTCGGCAAGAGATGATTAAAAGACTCTTATTGAGCATTGCAAATGGGGAATTTAGGATTGATATCATGAACAAATTGGATCATCTTTTTATTGACGTGTAATATATCTTGGCTGCACTTCCAAATAAATTTTTGAACCTTGTGGGGAACCTCAACATACCAAATATCATATGGTTAGGATTTATTATTGTTGCTAAGGGTTGTCAGAGCCTTGTATGTAGAGTTTTTTTGTAAAAATTCTACATTTAGTCAGAGTTCATCTTAATTATATTTTCCTTGACAAAGAATCCTGGTAGAAATATTTTTCCTTACTTGATATTGAGTTAACAGAGAGTTTATTTTTGTAATATGCCATCCTTTAGTGTCTATAAATACATAAGATCGGAGATTCTAAGGTATTGATAGTTAGTTTCCTGTGCTTGATGTTGAAGGATGATCCATTGTACCCACTAATCCTACTATGATCCCAAAATTGAATTAAAATACCATCATCCCTCACTTCTCATATGCAGAGCTCCCTAACAATTTATATGCCTTCATATATGGTTTGGCAAACCCAAGTTGTTTTTTTTTCTTTTCTTTTTTAAATTATCTTTAATAAGCTGAAGATTGTCAATATTTAGAGTATTTGGCTTGTAGGAGATACACCCACATAGTTGCAGGTTCATTGACTAATGTCCAAGATATCTTATAGTAAGGAGGATTGTATGAATCAAAAGGCGTCTTTAAATCCCAATCCTCCTTATATTTTAGGTTTTCAGAGAGTTCCCAAGCCTTAAGATATATCCTTATTTATTTCATCGTTCCATAAATATTTATTTGGATTTCATTTGGCATGTTGTGTGTATTCTTAGAAAATGAGAATAAACTTATTTAATGTTGAGATGCAGAATCCAGAACAAAAGAGTTGAAATCGCTTACTGGATCCTGCTCATCCAGGAGCGAGGATCAACGAGCTCGGTTGTGAAAATATCCAATACTCGGCTAATAGTCGACTAAGCTTATTAGAGATTTATAGTCATTTTATTAAAATATATTGTTACTAACATGAGGTACTGGATGTAGGCCCATCTTCTTACTTTACAAGGGGATATACCACCTTAAACCCAAGGACTTTACAAGGGGATATACCACCTTAAACCCAAGGAAAGGAAGAAAGAGAGTGACATGGTGCGGTATTGTCATTGGTTAAGAATTGTACGTAATTTAAATTAAAATACACATTTTCAATGTATTTAAGCAAACTGATACCGTTAAAACTATATAATTCAACTTTATGGCTAAAAATCGTTAACTCGTCAACTCATTCCAATGAAAAGTAACTGAAAATCGGCCTCTCGAAAGTTTTAATTATAGTATTCGAAATCGAGGAGAAATTGAAACTCGTCTTGCTTGAGTAGCGAGTAGCGACTACTCACTAGGAAATCTCAATTGAAGAGCAATTTTGACTACATAGACCTAGAGTAGATTTTATTTAAGTTGTCCTTCATGCTTCCGCCTCTCCAAATCTGGAGTTTGTTGTGTATTTTCTCGACTGTATGATCCAAACATTTATTTTTGCTTCTAGGATGAACAAATTTATACCAGATATTTTTCATCAAGGTCCATCTGTTTCATATTTAACATTTTGGCAATATATAGACAAGTTGTATGGCTTATAATTTTTACTAAGTGATACAGTTAATTTTTCAAAAAAAGAGTAAATTTTTGAATTATTTGAAGGTGATTTGCACGTGGCTTTGGTGAATAGCGTGCAATTATAAGCAAAAAATATATGTAAAATCTCTAATCCTTGTCTTATAGGCGCATAATAACGTCAACTAATTTTAAATGAGTTGCATTAATGATAAGTCTATTTAATACTTCCATGTATAATAGACACAAGGTTCGTAAAACTGATTGTTAAGTTGAGTACTTGGACGATCTCAAAAATCAATATCAAATATCAATCTAGTTGTATCCAAATAATTCAATTGAAATTATGACAAGTGATTAAACTTGTTATCTATCTTTTAAGATAAAAATTCTACAGGAAACTAGTCTCGTAATCGATTACAATACAACGGATGTATGTACTTAGATTGAATACGTAAAAACATGTGTAAATCCAATTATAAGGATAAATAATATAATGTGGAAAAGGAAAAACTCAAGACACCATAAATTTTGTTTACGGGGAAACCACAATAGCAAAAAAACCCGGGACCTCGTCCAGATTGAAAACCACATTGTATTAAGCCGCTACAGACACTAGCCTACTATCAGACTTCGACTGAAATGTAGTTGAGACCGAATCCGCTCTCAAAGAGATTCAGTTATAATCGCGCTCCTTACGTCTCTTGAACCTCGCAAGATTCTACACACTTGATATCCTTAACTGACATCCTTTATAGCCTAAGAGTTGCTTCAGCCTAAGTGAAGACTTTTGATACCAATCAACCTCTAACACATAAGCTTATTTGATTTCTGTTTATATTAAAGATCAAGGTGTGGAAATCTGTTTGCAACAGACAAGCTAGCAAACCTCACAAATACGGAACTTACGATTCCCGAAGAGCACCCTAGATTCTTAACCACCTCTCAAGAAAAATCGTTTAAAGATCAACTAAGATCAATCTTTAGTTATCTACCTTGAGGAATCACAAAGTCTGAGACGAAGAGAACTTTGCGATTACTATTTATATTGCCTGAAAGAGATTACGAAAACATCAATAACATAAAAACAAGATCGGGATTCACGAATTATCAAGGTAAATATATTCAGACTTTGCTTCATGAATCCCTAAGCGAAAACTTTTAATCGTAGACCTAAAAGGTCAACAAAGGCGACTCTGGAATCAACTAGGACACAAAGTGTCAGGGATTGATTTTCCCAGTTGACAAAGATGTTCTGTTTATAGTTTTCAAAGTCCAGGGTTAGCTTAGAATTCAAGCTAAGATAACTTGAGAATCAAGCAAACAAATTAGGTCTTCAAACTACAATAGAAGACTATGCACATAGGTTCGGTTACTGAACCGTGTATAATGATTGTTGGGTTTGGAAAGTTAGCCAAAGAACTAATAACTATTTAATGTTCATTTAAACACCTAAGAAATTAATCATGATTCACATACATAAGTGTTTAAGTGATCAATGAAGTCTTTAAAGTGTTTAAGAGAATTTTAATAATGGTAAACATATTAAAATAATAATATGCTAAACATTGTCGGGACAGTTGGTACAACGGTTTGTCAACCATAGGGCTTGTCCACGAGTCAAGGTGTTACGGTTCGTGAACCTAGTTTGCCAACCCTACTAGACTACCGAACTCGGTTGACCATGGTTCGTGAACCGGGTTCGCCAACTGCTAGCCAATTTATACAATTTATAAAATTCAGTTCACCACAATTCTCCAACTAGGTTCGTGAACTGTTCCCAAACGAACTTTTGGTTTGCGAACTGGTTCACCAACCTTCCAATATTTCTATATCTCAGATATTTATGGTTTACGAACAGGTTCGTCCACCTACCCTGAGTAGAATTTCAGAAAGTTCATATTTCTCTATTATGATGTTTGATACATTCCCAAGTGATATAATCATTTGCATCGGCACTTTTTAATTGATCCACAAATTAATTTATATAAGTAATATTGTTAAGGAACTTTTAACATCTAATCGCTAAATCATATTTCAATATTTTTCATAGGATAAATTTTACTCGAAACATCTTCTTTGTAAATCTATTATAAGTCATACGACATAGTCTTAATAGATAGAATGATGGTATAGTGAGTAAAATAGAATGGTCCAGTTTTCACATACCTGATACAAAAGTTCTCCAAATGTTTTCTTCGATCTTCAGTCTTCGAGGGTGATCTATGATACTCAACTACAATTCTAACCTATACGAAACTTGACTTAGTATACAAGAAATCAAGATATAGTTTTGATAGCCTAACATTGTCAACAAGCTCGAGATAACAAAACTTATGGATTCAACAGAGCAATGCTCTAAAAAAAATTTCACAATGACCACCTTCAATCTAGAGGTCATTGTTCATAATCACCATTTGTTTGTTCTTCCATGTTTGTTGATATTCTTGTTGCTGCTGCTTTGGATGATAATTTTAATTTGCATAGATGGATTGAGATGAACACTCAAAGTCTCTAGATATATTACCCTTTTTAGCATTTGAACTTTCTTCACCCTCAGCAGAGCATTCATTGTAGATTATAAAGACTTGATGACCTTTCGCATGTATCATAAAAGGTTTTTTGGTGTTGCCTCTTCTCCTCGGATTTTTTCCGGAGAAATGTGAATTGTCTCCCTTACACCAAAAGCTGGGTTGTTTTTTCTCAGGTCAACATACTCACCAAAATCTTCTACAAATTTAAAAGTGTAGCTCATGATCAACGATTCCATTACATTCTAATTCATGCATCATGGTTTGCAATCATACATGCTGGACATAACTTTCTCGGATGCTTTTAGAAGTATATAGAGGAATCCATTGGGTGTACATTGCAATACTCGCAGTGAGGATACCTCTTAACATAGGATTATTAATGTTGAATTTAATGAGAGAACTCATGTAATTTTTATATGTAGGATTTCCATATACTGGATCCAATTTGAGAAGTTTCCCTAAGATACTAGAAATCTAGTTTGCCACTTCTACATTAAAAAAATTCAAGTGTAAGATTCTTGATATCCAAACAGTATTATTGAATATTGAAATCTATTTTCTTAGCATCTATAATATTATTCCGCTCCTTAAGAACAATCAAGTAACCATCAAAGTCCCAAGATTCACCCACCAGCACATCATTGTATTTTATCCTAGATTTTCAAATTGGAAGGTGAATATGTTGATTGCCCTATGTTAGAGCACTGCTCGGTCAAACCCGCAAGAATTTTTATCTCAAGCTTGTTTATCAATGTTAGTGATCAAAACTATAAGTCTTGATTTCTAGTCTACTTATAGTGATGTCTCAGACTAGGATAGATTGTGTAGTTGAGCATTAAACTTCACGGCGTTCATCATTTGAAGACGAAGAACTACTAAGGAGAGCTTGTGGAACTTCATCAACAAAAAGTATGTGGAGACTAAAACTCATCTATCACTTGGAAAGTCTATTTCTAATCTATCTCATATATTGAGACAAAAGTCGTATTATCATATAGTATTCGATTATACACATTTGAGATTTCGAGCTGAGTTTAACTCGATTGCATATTTCTCGAATATGTGTTGGTAAGATTTCGCTTCAACCAAGTTCATCTTATATTCTTTACGAAAGTCAAAAGATGATCATGTGAAAATCGCCGAGTAACATCTTACATGGTTTGTGTGATTCAATCATTTGGTGTAGACTTGGAATGTTTCGTAATGATTATTTCAATAACTTGAAAATTGCTTTGATGCTAATATTTCGTGAAAACAGCTACTGTCATCCTCTAAGAATGTTTCAATGATTGAAATAGAGTTTAGAACACTTAACCATCATTGGATTATAAACATAGTATGTGTTTTTGCATATATGTGATCCATGACCGGAATTATAGTATGCATACACGTATGCGTACCTGTTAGTTGTGAAATTCCGAGTACCTAAGTATGCGTACTGTCAAAGGGTTTCGGTCCGGGAGTTTCTGTTGTATTTGGAAGTATGCGTACCCGTTTGCATACTAACGAACCCAAACTCAGTCCGGATACTTAAGTATGCGTACCCGTTTGCATACTTGAGTGGTTAAAGTTCTAAAATCGGTTTGTTCATGAACTAATACATCTATATAATAAGGAATGAATTCTTTGCAAACCGTGGCTATAATGTTCATGAATCGATTAGAGAGAATCAAATCGATTTTGCTTCAATTGTGTTCTTGTATACTTCTATGAGAATATAGCAATTGAACAACTCTGTAACTATTTTCATTTGAGTCATTTGAACTAGTTGTGGTTAAGATGAATAAGGTTGATATGAGAGTGTTCATATAGCTAACTTCGGTTAACTATTATTGAGCCAACCTAGTGTACACGTTTAGGTACGGTTACTCAAACCTAAATGAAGGTACATTTCATTTGTGTATAACAATCTAAGTTCAATCTAACGTTTGAAAGATATTAGCTTGAATCTAATCAGGTTTCCATCTAACGGTGAATATTAAATGCTTTTTCACCAAGGTAACATCGATTGCAAATCCTGATTTGAAAACTATATAAGGGAGAACTCTAGCAACTGGGAAACCTAATCCCCACACCTCTTGTGTGATACTAGTTGCGAATAGAGTAGATTCTCCTTTAACCTTAGGTTTTTCACGAAACCCTATAGGTTAACGACTTAAAGACTTCATTGGGATTGTGAAGCCAAACCCAACTATTTTCTCTGTAGTTGCGTGTTCTAATCTTACTTCTACTATCGTGATTCAGTATTATCTTTGCTAAGATTTGCTTGAGATTTATCTCCGATAGGTAAGATTAAAAGTAGTCACAAACATCTTCGTCTCATCGTTTGTGACACGATATCTTGTTTCGCTTCCACACGATTAAGATTATTGTGAGGTGATTGATAATACTAGGCTGTGCTTCGGGTATATAAATCCGGTTTATCAATTGGTTATTGTGCACCTTGAGTTATCAAAAGACGGAACAAAACTCATAGGTACTTCTGTGGGAGACAGATTTATCTATTCGAGATATATTTGTTTACCAAGTCTTCGACTTTGGGTCGTAGAAACTCTTGGTTGTGGGTGAGATCAGCTAAGGGAATCAAGTGCGTAGAATCCTGCTGGGGTTCAGAGATGTAAGGAGCTCAACTGTACCTTGATCAGTGTGAGATTGATTAGGGATCAAATACATTCCAGTCCGAAGTTCATTGGTAGTAGGTTAGTATTTTTAGCGGCTTAATACAGTGTGGTGTTCAAAGCTGGACTAGGTCCTGGGGTTTTTCTGCATTTGTGGTTTCCTCGTTAACAAAATTTCTGGTGTCTGTGTTATTTCTTTTCCGCATTATATTTTGTTATATAATAGAAATATTACAGGTCGTGTGTTAAGTTCAACCAGTTCATAAATCCGACCTTTGGGTTGTTGATTGAATTGATTGACACTTGTATATTGGTTTGTGATACCGTCCAAGTTATTTCTCTTATTCAATCGGCCTCGCAAATTCCTATTTATTTGATTGCGGATTGAATCGAGAAATTGAGACATAACTATTTGATATACTTTTCTCTAGATTGAGTATGACTGTCTAGTTGATTCTCTTGAAAGTATATTGGAGTTTGTCTATTAAGATTGCCGAACGAAATATTGGGTGTGGTTGTTAGACCCCCGCTCTTTCAATTGGTATCAGAGCAGGCAAACACATTTAAGGCCTCATAAGTCTGTGTTTGTAGCGATATAAATATGGACAGAAGTGCTTTCTCTGATAAACACATCACCAGAAACAAGTGTTTTGTTTCTAAGAAATCTATTAAAGAGAAAGATTTGTCAATCTCTAATATAGACGAACCTAGTTTTCCAACGAAACAGACTTCCATTGACAAGTCTTACCCGAATTACCTTACTGACGAGTCTGACTCTGAAGTTGAAAGGTAAGGAGCCAAAGAGAGCGCAGTGACTATAAAACTAGTTAGAATCCAGGTTGTTGATGTCAATCGGTTAAAACACAAAGTCAATGACCTTGTTGGTATGGTAAATAAGCGTGACTCTCTTCTAAAGGTCCTTCGAGAGGAAAACGCCTCAGTCTGTTCTTCACGAACTCTGCTTGAGGAAAAACTCAAAGAGGATGCTTTGGAAATTGAACTTATTTTGAGTAAACTATTTGTTCAAGAATGTTCCAAAGAGTCCATTATACCAATCACTTCTGATTTAACTTTAAAAAAGTCAGTTCCATAAGCAAAATCGAAATCCCTTCCTGTTGAAAAAAATGTGCTTGTGTTGTCTTCCTCTAATCAAGGAATATCCACATCACATGGAAGGAAGACATCTCCCAACGATGATGTTAAGACTGTTTTTTCTAATCACTCGAGTGATCAGAAAGTGTGTCTCTTTTGTGATTCAAAAGGACATGTTGAACAAAAGAGGAAATCTAGGTTGAATGACAATTCTATTGTTCGTCTTCAACATACCTTAGATTTATTTCTCAAAGGTGTAACTGAAATTCGTATGTCTAGACCAATTGGTTTTAGTACTCACCCTTTGTACCCTACATGGAAAGTCAGTTCGATGTGTTCCTCAAATGTTCAAATGCAAAACAGTCTTCCTAAACCATCACGTCCAAGAATAGCTCAAGGATATTCTTCTGTTAAAAAGGGAGATAATGTTGTTCTTGATGTGAAAAAGGTACCAGAAGAAGGACGCAAAAATGGAGGTATGGAAGACAACCTAAATATGATAATTGAAGGATATAAAGAAATCATTAACAGGCTGTCAATTCCCTCTAGTCAAAATTCTTTAGGTAAGAATACATACTATGCGTCGTATTTTGATGATAATAAGTTTTATGATAACTTTTCTCATCAAAAAGGTTTTCCTCCAAAGATCAGGAAAAATAGGTTTAACCGAAAACAATGTTCATTTGATGAGCTCAAGGCTCGTACTTGTGCTAATTAATCACAAAGTTGAAAACTCACGACGAAAATTCCTGGTTGAGTGAGATATAATCAGGTATACTTGATGGCAAAGTGTTTTCTAATTCTCTAGCTATTTTCTTATCATTCCTAGCCGTATTATCATTCACAAACACATTTGCATAAGTATTTGTGTGTTTTGACAAAACCTTGAGTGTTTAATCTTCGTGTTTAATTGAGTCAAAAAATTGCTACTATTTTGCTCTAAATTTTTCTCTGGTGAGAATGTAAAATTTATTGAGCTAAATTTTTTGTGAAATTAGTCACGTAGCAAAACATTGGTGTACAAACAATATTTTTCCTGTTTTTCATTTTTCGCTACTTGGGTATTTTCCGACTATGGGTCAAGTTTGTGTTCGTATGGGTATCCATGTTACTTATCCCGAACCAACTTTGGAAACCCTAAACTCCGTTTCGTTGAAAAACCATTTAAATACCAAAACCTTTTTCTTGAGTATGCATACTCCAGGTTTTGTTTATCTAGAATGGCCGCTCCTCCGTGTTCTTGGGATTTTCCAGAAGTTTTTGTTGATAAATCTATTTACTTCGAATTCGAAGTAAAGAAGAAAATGACCATTGTTAATGCTGACAATCTTCATCCCGGTGCATCATGCTTTTATGCATATTCTCATCAAGATCGAGAAAATGCCGAGATGGTTTCTGCTGAAGTGGTTCATGGTTTTCTCAATGATCTCGGGAAAGCAAAACTGAAGCTTGGAAACTCTATGAAGGATCTTGATGTATTACGAACTGAGTTGAAAAGGTTAATTCTGACCTTGTTCTCATGAAATCACATGTTAAGGATCTTATCAAGGAGGATATCTTCTCCGAAGAAGCTGTCATTGCTGTCAGTCACAAGCTTGAAGGTCTTGAATCCCATGAAGTTTCCGAACATGGACTCTGATAGTCCTTCTTTAGTTGTTATTGTTCTTTTGATTATTGTCTAGGAAACTTCTTATGAGAATTTATTCTTGTGTTTCTAAGAAGGATAACTAGGGTTTGGAATAGCCATTATTGTGAGTACACATAGCTATTGCCAACGTTTTCATCTTGTTTAGATTTATTTATTTATTTAAATTCTAAGTTATTTGGAAGATGATTTTTGCAGTATTAATCTCTATGGTTATATATATTGCAAATTGTTATGGGATATGTTGTTTACGTCCGTGAACCTTGACTGTCCCATATATGCTCAAATGTTAACTCTATTATATGTCGGTATGAAAATATTGATAAAAGATAAAATGAACTTTTGACTACAAAAGTTAAACCCTATTATGTCATTATGCAAATATTGATGGAAGATAGGATGAACTTTTGTTTACAAAGATTAAGTCTATTATATGTCATTGTGCAAATAGTGATGAAAAATAGAATGAATCTTTGATTATTCCGCAATATTGGTCTTTCCGTGATCCACATCTTTGTGTATGTACTGTGCGGCTCTGTAAGTTCTCTTATGTTGTGCATGACCAATTTGATTGATCATTTCCCTGTGGTTAATTCAATTAAGATTTTTGGATACAATTTCATGTTTCATGTGATTTGTTAATGTTCAAAGAAATCCTTCTTTTCTTGCAAAAGTAAGGTCGCTCTTGTTGTTCTTTCGGGAATGACATTTTATGGGGGAGAGTTCTTAATTGAACTTGTGCTTAATTTCCAAATATTTATGGGTAGTGCGGCTGTGGAATATTGTATGAGTTTTTTTTGTATCTTTATAAACTCCTTGATGAATACACTAAGTTTCGACTATGTGAAACCATCGAAACAAGTTGATATGTTGTTCTCTCTTGGTCATGAAGTATCTCTATGAAAATTTCATGAGGATCCCACTAGTTTTCGTACCTTTTCCAATTTATATTGACAAAAAGGGGGAGAATTAATGTGTAGTTCACACTACAAATACATATGGTTTATGGATCATTATGTAAGGGGTAGTGGTTTTCATTATGAGATAAAGTATTGACTAAGGGGGAGTGATACATATCACCATAGTATTGTTTTCAAAGTTGTAATACAATGTACTTTGATGTTGTGTGATAATACTATGACACTGTATAACAATGATTGACAACAATTGTTTTCTCATTGTTATTGCTACGGATCTTCAACAACTATGATGCTGAGTTGAACACATTTAGAATCATTGGAGTACTTGGAAGTGACGAAAATTTCGAGTAATGTTCAAGAACCAAGGAGACCAAGCATTTGGATGAGAATCTACAAAGTTTATTTATCTTGTAATCCATATGTATTGATATTTTTGTAACTAAAATTGACAAAGGGGGAGATTGTTAGAGCACTGCTTGGTCAAACCCGCAAGCGTTGCTATCTCAAGCTTGTTTGTCATAGTTAGTGATCAAAACTATAAGCCTTGATTTCTAGTCTACTTATAGTGATGTCTCGGACTAGAATAGATTGTGTAGTTGAGCATTAGACTTCAAAGCATTTATCATTTGAAAACGAATAACTACTAAGGAGAGCTTGTGGAACTTCATCAACAAAAGAGACGTGAAGACTAAAACTCATCTATCACTTGGAAAGTCTATTTCTACTCTATCTCCTATATTGAGACAAAAGTTGTATTATTATATAGTATTCGATTATACACATTTGAGATTTCGAGCTGAGTTTAACTCGCTTACATATTTCTCGAAATATGCGTTGGTAAGCTTTCGCTTCAACCAAGTTCATCTTATCTTGACGAAAGTCAAAAGATAATCATGTGAAAATCGCTGAGTAACATCTTACATGGTTTGTGTGATATAATCATTTGGTGTAGGCTTGGAATGTTTCGTAATGATTAATTCAATAACTTGAAAATTTCTTTGATGCTAATAGTTCGTGAAAACAGCTATTGTCATCCTCTAAAAATGTTTCAATGATTGAAATAGAGTTTAGAACACTTAACCAACATTGGATTATAAACATGGTATGTATTCTTACATATATGTGATCCATGACCGGAACTATAGTATGCATACCCGTATACGTACCTATTAGTTGTGAAATTCTGAGTGCCTAAGTACACATACCCGTATGCGTACTGGCGAAGGGTTTGGGTCTGGGAATTTCTGTTGTGTTAGGAAGTATGCGTACCCGTTTGCATACTAGCGAACCCAAACTCAGTCCGGCTACTCAAGTATGCGTACCCGTTTGCATACTTGAGTGGTTAAAGTTCTAAAATCTGTTTGTTCATGAACTAATACATTTATATAATAAGGAATGCCATCTTTGCAAACCGTGGCTATAATGTTCATGAATCCTGTTAGAGCATTGCTCGGTCGAACTCGCATGCGTTGTTATCTCAAGCATGTTTGTCAATGTTAGTGATCAAATCTATAAGTTGATTTCTAGTCTATTATAGCTAAGTCTCGGATTAGGATAGAAAGTGTAGTTGAGCTCAAGGACTTCATGGCGATTCATCATAGAAGAAGAAGAACTACTCAAGGAACCGGTGGAACTTCTCGACAAAAAGGTATGTGAAGACTTGAACTTATCTGTCACTCAAAAGTCTATCTACTCTATCTACTACTCTTTGAGACAAGAAGTCGTATGCTATATATATAGACTTGGATTATACACATTTGGTATTTCGAGCCGAGTATACCTCGCCTATCTATATCTCGAAATATGTGATGGTAAGCTTTTCGCTTCAATCAAGTTTATCTTTACCTAGTGACGAAAGTCATGATATGTTTCAATCACTTTGAAAATTGCTTAGACGAGAAATGGTTTGTGAATAACAACTATATAACGTTCTCTAAGAATGTTTCAATGTTGAAATGAAAGTTTAGATTACATAACCAATGGTGGACATAAACATTGTTGTGGAAACACATTTATGTATAAGTCCTATTCCTTGAACCAAAGTTTGAGAACTTTGTTGATCAAGAGAAACCGGAAGAATGGCTTTGCCAAGTCCATGAACTCAGTCCGCGAACTGACGAACTTCTCATCCCGAGAAGTTCTGCTGGAGTTGACAAACTAGACTAGTCCGCGAAACCAGTCCGCAAAACCCAGTCTGTGAACCGGCGGAAGGTCTTTGCGGAGATTTTCTGCTGGAGTTTGTAAACTCTACCGGTTTCTTAAGTCCGCGAACCTAGTCCGCGAACTTGAGAAAGGTTATATATCTGAAGATGATTTCTGAACTTAAACTTAAAAAGACTAAGGAATGCAGTATGCAAACCGTGGATATAAAAGTTCATGAACTGATTCAAGTGAATCAAATCATCTTTGCTTCAATTGTGTCTTATGTAGTACATGAGATTTCCTTGCAATAGAAAAACTCTCTAACTAGTTCATTTGAAGTCATTTGAACTAGTTATGGTGAAGAAGAACATGGTTGATATGAAATGCTCATATGGCTAACCTTTTGGTTGATTATTATTGAACCAACAAGTGCATACATTTGGGTACGGTTAACATACCTAGAAGTGTGCATCGTCAAGTGTATGTAACAAGCTAAGTTTTCGATCTAACGGTTGAGAAATATTAGCTTGAATCTAAATCAGGTTTTCATGTAACGGTGAATATTGTTTGCTTTGTGACCAAGGAAAAACCCTGATTTGAAAGACTATATAAAGGAGACATCTAGTATTGCGCAAAACTAATCCCCACACCTTACATGTGATACTAGTTTGCATACTAGAGTCGATTCTCCTTTAACCTCTGGTTTTCTTTTCTAAAACCGGGTTAACGACCTAAAGACTGCATTGGGATTGTGAAGCCAGAACGATACTACTTTTATCGTAGTTGTGTGATCTGACCTTGCATCTTATATCGTACGAGTACAATCAGATTGATTGGCTTGAGATTGATATCTACGATAGGCAAGATATAAAAAGTAATCTCAAACGTCTTCGTCTCATCGTTGGTGATTCTACAACATCTTGTTTCGCTGCCATACGATTAAGATTTTTGTGAGGTGATTGATTAATCTAGGCTGTTCTTCGGGAATATAAGACCGGATTATCAATTGGTTCATGTTCACCTTGATTATTATCAAAAGACAAAACAAAACCTTTAGGGTTTATCTGTAGGAGACATCTTTGATAGACTTGTATGTGTGAGACAGCTTTGTTTATTGTCAAAGCCTGCGATTTTGGGTCGTAGCAACTCTTAGTTGTGGGTGAGATCAGCTAAGGGAATCAAGTGCGCAGTATCCTGCTGGGATCAGAGGCGTAGGAGCATAACTTTACCTTGAGTTAGTGGGAGATTGATTGGGGTTCAACTACAGTCCAGTCCGAAGTTAGCTTGGAGTAGGCTAGTGTTTGTAGCAGAAGAGGTCATAAATCTTCTTATGATCATAATGGAAATGATGTTGTTCTCGATGTGAAAAAGGAACCAGAAGAAAAAAGAAAGGATGGCGAAGACAATCTAAAAATGATAATGAAAGGATATAAAGAGATCATTAACAGGTTGTCGAATTTCCCTTGTCAAGCTACTACAGGTAAAAATAAAAACCATGCATCTTAGTTTGATGATAGCAAATTTTATGATAACTTTTCACATCATAATCGTTTTCCCTCAATACTTTTGAAAAAGAGATTCAACCGTAATCTACGGTTATTTGAAGAGCTCAAGGCTCATACTTGTGCTAATTAATCACAAGGAGGAATCTCATTCAAAAAAATCCTGGTTGAGTGAGATATTGTCAGGTGTACTTGATGGCAAAGTGTTTTCTGATTCTCTAAACTATTTTCTTATCGTCTTTAGCTGGAGTATCAATCACAAGCATTTTTTCATAAGTATTTTTTTGCTTTGTTTGTTTTATTCTTTTGGGTAATGTTGTACTCGAACGGATACCTGTTCTAGCCCGAGTCAACGGTTCTAAGAAACCCTAGAATATCTTCCCCAAGAATAAATATCCGACCTCTTGGTTACAAGTCACGTACGTGTACTCCAGGTTGGATTTTGGGTTTTTCAAGAATGTCTTCCTCCTCATCTTGCTACGGTGGTTTTGCAAAAGGATTCCTTGACAAAGAGATTGTTGTTGAATCTAATAGGAAGAGAACAATTGTAGATGAAGGTCATCCTAATGCTTCATGTTTCTTTGCATATGATCATGAAGATGCTGAGAAGGATGATATGATTTCTGCTGAAGTTGTTCATGACTTTCTTAAGTACTTTGGGGAAGCAAAACAACAGCTCGTTGATACTCTAAAAGGTCTTGATAAGTTTAAAACTGAGTTGGAAAAGGTTGTCTCTGACCTTGGTCTCATAAAACATCAAATCAATGATCTTCGTAAAGAGAATCATCTCTCCAATGATACAATGGTAGTTGTTGATCACAAGCTCAAATACCCTATGACTCGTGAGGATCCTGAACCGTCCATATGATCTTAGTTCGTGTTCGGGCATTGCAATGGAGTCTGCTTTTCTTTAGCTTGTTGATTTTTTGTTGCCTAGTATGTCTTCTTTTTGATTTAGTTGGAAGAATAACTAGTGCTTGAATAGCAATGATTGTGACTACACACAGCTATTATTTTTCATCTTCTTGTTTTTTTTAGGTTTATTGGTTTAAATTCTAAAAATATTTGGAGGATGATGTTTTTGCAGTATTAATCTTTGTGATTTGTTATATTGCAATTTGTTATGGGATATGTATTTTTGCATCCGTGAACTTGAAGGTCCCATATATTGTCAAAAGTAAAGTCGTTCATGAGTTGGTATTCACGTACTGGTAAAAGAATGAATATACTTTTGACAAATACAAAAGTTAAGCCTATATTGTCAATTCTTTGATGAAAGATAGGTTAAAATCTTTTGTTTTCAAGGATTATGTCTATTGATATCGTTATGCAAATAGTGATTGAAGATGAAATGAATCCTTGAGTATTCCGCAGTATTGATCATCCCTGATCCATATTTTATGTATTATCGTGAGGCTCCGTAATGTGTCTTATGTTGAGCACGATACGACCAAGTTGATTATTTGTTGATTAATTATGTTGGTTGTTCCGTAAGGTACTTTATGTTGAGCATTTTTGAACTAAATCAATCATCTTGTTTGGTTATTTAGTTATTGCTCCATAAGTCTTTTTATGTTGAGCAAAACAATTGACAATTGAATTGATTACTTTTGTAATTAGTTTGGTTGTGTATTACAATTAGATTAATTATGGGTTCTCTTGTAATAAATCTAGTTGAGTATCTTCATACTCCGTAAGTTTCCTCTTATGTGGAGTATATGGAAGACTATCCTATTCACTTTCTAATGGTTATGTTAGTCGTATGATCCGTAAGTTCTCTTATGTCGAGCATAGTCAATTAAGTTGATCAGTTTTTGTGTTTAATTTGATTGCGTATTTCGATTAAATTAATCATGGGTTTACTTGTGATTAATTTGATTGAGTTTTTGGATATTAGAAAATCATTCTCATGGTTTTTAGTGTCCAATAAAATCCTTATTTTCTTTCGAAATTAAGGTCGCTCTTGTTGTTCTTTCGAGAATCACATCAAATGGAGGAGAGTTCTTTTGAACTTGTGCTTAATGGTAATATCTTGAGGGGAGTGTGGATGTGGAATATTAGAGGGGTTATCTTGTATCCTTAAACTCCTTGATGAATGCTATTAGCTTCAGCTATATGATTGCATCTAAATTAGATGGTATGTATTTTTCTTTTAGTCATGAAATGTCTCTTACGGAAATTTCATTATGATCCCGTTCTTGTACCTTTGCCAATTTTATTGACAAAAATGTGGAGAATTAATATGTAGTTCACACTACAAATAAATATGGTTTTCGGATCATTGTGTAAGGGGGAGTGGTTTCCATGTGAGATGGAGTATTGACTAAGGGGGAGTGATACATATCACCTTAGTATTATTGTTGAAGTTGTGATACAATTGAACTTTGACATTGTGTAATAATACTATGACACTGTATAACAATGATCAAGACCGATGCTTTCTCATTGTTATAGCTACGGATCTTCAACAACGATGATGCTAAACTTACAACCTTTGGGATCATTGGAGTACTTGGAAATGACGAAGATTTCGAGGAATGTTGAAGATTACACATGTGGAATAGGAGCTATCAAAGTTTCTTTATCTTTTTTTTATTCCATATGTGTTGATAGTTTTGTCACTAAAATTGACAAAGGGGGAGATTGTTAGAGCATTGCTCGGTCGAACTCGCATGCGTTGCTATCTCAAGCATGTTTGCCAATATTAGTGATCAAAACTATAAGTCTTGATTTATAGTCTATTATATCTAAGTCTCGGACTAGGATAGAAAGTTTAGTTGAGATCAAGAACTTCATGGCGATTCATCATACAAGAAGAAGAATTACTCAAGGAACCGGTGGAACTTCTCGACAAAAAGGTATGTGAAGACTTGAACTTATCTGTCACTCAAAAGTCTATCTACTCTATCTCATACTCTTTGAGACAAGAAGTCATATGCTATATATATAGACTTGGATTATACACATTTGGTATTTTGAGCCGAGTATACCTCGCTTCAATCAAGTTTATCTTTACCTAGTGACAAAAGTCATGATATGTTTCAATCACTTTGAAAATTGCTTTAACGAGAAATGGTTTGTGAATAACAACTATATAACGTCCTCTAAGAATGTATCAATGATTGAAATGAAAGTTTAGATTACATAAACAATGGTGGACATAAACATTATTTTGGAAACACATTTATGTATAAGTCCTTTTCCTTAAACCAAAGTTTGCGAACTTTGTTGATCAAGAGAAACCGGAAGAATGGCTTTGCCAAGTCCGCGAACTCAGTCCGCGAACTGCCGAACTTCTCATATCGAGAAATTCTGCTGGAGTTGACAAACTAGACTAGTCTGCGAAACCAGTCCGCAAACCTAGTCTGCGAATCGGTGGAAGGTCTTTGCCGAGATTTTCTGCTGGAGTTTGTAAACTCTACCGGTTGCTTAAGTCCGCGAACTTGAGAAAGGTTATATATCTGGAGATTATTTCTGAACTTAAAATTAAAAAGACTAAGGAATGCAGTATGCAGACCGTGGCTATAAAAGTTCATGAACTGATTCAAGTGAATCAAATCATCTTTGCTTCAATTGTGTCTTGTGTGGTACATGAGATTTCCTTGCAATTTAACAACTCTATAACTAGTTCATTTGAAGTTATTTGAACTAGTTATGGTGAAGAATAACATGGTTGATATGAAATGCTCATATGGATAACCTTTTGGTTGACTATTATTGAACCAACAAGTGCATACGTTTGGGTACGGTTAACAAACCTAGAAGTGTGCATCGTCAAGTGTTTGTAACAAGCTAAGTTTTCGATCTAACGGTTGATAAATATTAGCTTGAATCTAAATCTGGTTTTCATCTAACGGTGAATATTGTTTGCTTTGTGACCAAGGCAAAACCCTGATTTGAAAGACTATATAAAGGAGACATCTAGTATTGTGCAAAACTAATCCCCACACCTTACATGTGATACTAGTTTGCATACTAGAGTCGATTCTCCTTTAACCTCTGGTTTTCTTTTCTCAAACCGGGTTAACGACTTAACGACTTCATTGGGATTGTGAAGCCAGACCGATACTACTTTTATCGTAGTTTTGTGATCTGATCTTGCATCTTATATCGTACGAGTACAATCAGATTGATTGGCTTGGGATTGATATCTCCGATAGGCAAGATATAACAAGTAATCACAAACGTCTTCGTCTCACCGTTTGTGATTCCACAACATCTTGTTTCGCTACCATACGATTAAGATTGTTGTGAGGTGATTGATTTATCTAGTCTGTTCTTCGGGAATATAAGACCGGATTATCAATTGGTTCCTGTTCACCTTGATTATTATCAAAAGACGCAACAAAACCTTTAGGGTTTATCTGTGGGAGAGAGATTGATCCTTTGATAGACTTGTATGTGTGAGACATATTTGTTTATTGTCAAAGCCTGCGATTTTGGGTCGTAACAAATCTTAGTTGTGGTGAGATCATCTAAAGGAATCAAGTGCGTAGTATCCTGTTGGGATCAGAGGCGTAGGATCATAAATGTACCTTGGATCAGTGGGAGATTGATTGGGGTTCAACTACAGTCCAGTCCAAAGTTAGCTTGGAGTAGGCTAGTGTCTGTAGCGGCTTAATACAGTGTGTGTTCAATCTGGACTAGGTCCCGTGGTTTTTCTGCATTTGGGGTTTCCTCGTTAACAAAATTTCTGGTGTTTGTGTTATTTCAATTTTCGAATTATATTGTTTTATCTTTATAATTGAAATAATACAGGTTGTGCATTAGATCATCAATTAGAGTAATCTAACCTTTGGTTGTTGATTGTCATTGATTGATCCTTGGATATTGGTCTTTGGTACCATCCAAGTTATTCCTTGTGTTTGATTAAAGACTCGCTGATTTCTATTAGCTCGAGTAAATCAAAACAAGAGAGAGATATTAACTCCTTGATATACTTTAGTCTAGATTGAGTCTGACTGTCTAGTTGATTCTCTAGAAAAGTATATTGGAGTTAGTCCATATAGATTGCTAAGCGAAATATTGGGTGGTGTTGTTAGACCCCCGCTTTTTTAATTGGTATCAGAGAAGGCAAACACGATTAAGACCTCAAAAGTCTGTGTTTGTAGCGATCTGACTCTATGGACAAGAGTAGTATCTCTGATAAACGCGTCACCAGAAATAAAATTTACGTCTCGTCTATTTCTATAAAAGAGAAAGATTCGTCAATCTTGAATATAGACGAACCTTGTGTTCTGACAAGACAGACAAACAAACACTGACATGTGTGATTTCGATTACCCTTCAAAAGAGACCATCTCTACCAATGAATGGGAAACAGCTGAAGATAGTGAATTGATTTTAAATCTTTCTAGAATCCAAGCTGATAGATTTAATCGGTTGGAACACCATGTCAACGTTCTTCTTGGTGTAATAAGAGACTGCAAATTCAAGGAAAATACTGAAGATCATACTTCACGTATGACTCTTGAGGCTAGCCTGAAAAAAGATGCCTTGGAAATTGAACATGGCTTGAGTAAACTCTCTATTCAAGGATTCTCTAAGCAGTCTAATATACCAAGTACTTCCTCTACGACTGAAAACGTCCCTAAACCAGAAGTAACATCAGAATCCCTTCCTGTAAGAAATGATGTGATTGTGTCTTCCTCTAAACAAGAAATATCCACACCACATGGGATGAAGAAGTCTCCTAACAATGGTTGTAAAACTGTTTCTCCTGATCACCTCGTTGATCAGAAAATATGCCTTTTTTGTGATTCAAAAGGACATGTTGAACGAGAGATAAAATCCAGGTTGAATTACAAAACTATTGATCGTCTTCAACACACCTTAGATTTGATTCTTGAAGGTGTAACTGACATTCGCATGTCTAAACCAATTGGTTTTAGTACTCTCCCTGTGTTCTATACCAGAAAGGTCAGTTCAAGATGTTCCTCAAATGTTCAAAGGAGAGACAGTCTTCCTAAATCATTTCATCAAAGAAGAGGTCATAAATCTTCTTATGATAGAAAGAGAAATGATGTTGTTCTCAATGTGAAAAAGGAACCAGAAGAAAAAAGCAAGGATGGCGAAGACAATCTAAAAATGATAATGGAAGGATATAAAGAGCTCATTAACAGGTTGTCGAATTGCCATAGTCAAGCTACTACAGGTAAAAATAAAAACTATGCATCTTATTTTGATGATAGCAAATTTTATGATAACTTTTCACATCATAATCGTTTTCTCTCAAGACTTTTGAGAAAGAGAGTCAACCGTAATCTATGGTCGTTTGAAGAGCTCAAGGCTCATAATTTTGCTAATTAATCACAAGGAGGAATCTCATTCAAAAAAATCCTGGTTGAGTGAGATATTGTCAGGTGTACTTGATGGCAAAGTGTTTTCTGATTCTCTAAACTATTTTCTTATCGTCTTTAGCTGGAGTATCAATCACAAACATTTTTGCATAAGTATTTTTTTTTGCTTTGTTTGTTTTATTCTTTTGGGTAATGTTGTACTCGAACGGATACCTGTTCTGGCCCGAGTCAACGGTTCTAAGAAACCCTAGAATATCTTCCCCAAGAATAAATATCCGACCTCTTGGTTACAAGTCACGTACGTGTACTCCAGGTTGGATTTTGGGTTTTTCAAGAATGTCTTCCTCCTCATCTTGCTACGGTGGTTTTGCAAAAGGATTCCTTGACAAAGAGATTGTTGTTGAATCTAATAGGAAGAGAACAATTGTAGATGAAGGTCATCCTAATGCTTCATGTTTCTTTGCATATGATCATGAAGATGCTGAGAAGTATGATATGATTTCTGCTGAAGTTGTTCATGACTTTCTTAAGTACTTTTGGGAAGCAAAACAACAGATCGTTGATACTCTAAAAGGTCTTGATAAGTTTAAAACTGAGTTGGAAAAGGTTGTCTCTGACCTTGGTCTCATAAAATATCAAATCAATGATCTTCGTAAAGAGAATCATCTCTCCAATGATACAATGGTAGTTGTTGATCACAAGCTCAAATACCCTATGACTCGTGAGGATCCTGAACTGTCCATATGATCTTAGTTCGTGTTCGGGCATTGCAATGGAGTCTGCTTTTCTTTAGCTTGTTGATTTTTTGTTGCCTAGTATGTCTTCTTTTTGATTTAGTTGGAAGAATAACTAGTGCTTGAATAGCAATGATTGTGACTACACACAGCTATTATTTTTCATCTTCTTGTTTTTTTTAGGTTTATTGGTTTAAATTCTAAAAATATTTGGAGGATGATGTTTTTGCAGTATTAATCTTTGTGATTTGTTATATTGCAATTTGTTATGGGATATGTATTTTTGCATCCGTGAACTTGAAGGTCCCATATATTGTCGAAAGTAAAGTCGTTCATGAGTTGGTATTCACGTACTGGTAAAAGAATGAATAGACTTTTGACAAATACAAAAGTTAAGCCTATATTGTCAATTCTTTGATGAAAGATAGGTTAAAATCTTTTGTTTTCAAGGATTATGTCTATTGATATCGTTATGCAAATAGTGATTGAAGATGAAATGAATCCTTGAGTATTCCGCAGTATTGATCATCCCTGATCCATATTTTATGTATTATCGTGAGGCTCCGTAATGTGTCTTATGTTGAGCACGATACGACCAAGTTGATTATTTGTTGATTAAATTTGTTGGTTGTTCCGTAAGGTACTTTATGTTGAGCATTTTTGAACTAAATCAATCATCTTGTTTGGTTATTTAGTTATTGCTCCATAAGTCTTTTTATGTTGAGAAAAACAATTGACAATTGAATTGATTACTTTTGTAATTAGTTTGGTTGTGTATTCCAATTAGATTAATTATGGGTTCTCTTGTAATAAATCTAGTTGAGTATCTTCATACTCCGTAAGTTTCCTCTTATGTGGAGTATATGGAACACTATCCTATTCACTTTCTAATGGTTATGTTAGTCTATGCTCCGTAAGTTCTCTTATGTCGAACATAGTCAATTAAGTTGATCACTTTTTATGTTTAATTTGATTGTGTATTCCGATTAAATAAATCATGGGTTTACTTGTGATTAATTTGATTGAGTTTTTGGATATAGAAAATCATTCTCATGGTTTTCAGTGTCCAATAAAATCCTTATTTTCTTTCGAAATTAAGGCCGCTCTTGTTGTTCTTTCGAGAATGACATCAAATGGGGGAGAGTTCTTTTGAACTTGTGTTTAATGGTAATATCTTGAGGGGAGTGCGACTGTGGAATATTAGAGGGGTTATCTTGTATCTTTAAACTCCTTGATGAATGCTATTAGCTTCGGCTATATGATTGCATCTATATTAGCTGGTATGTATTTTTCTTTTAGTCATGAAATGTCTCTTACGGAAATTTCATTATGATCCCGTTCTTGTACCTTTGCCAATTTTATTGACAAAAGGGGGAGAATTAATATGTAGTTCACACTACAAATAAATATGGTTTTCGGATCATTGTGTTAGGAGGAGTGGTTTCCATGTGAGATGGAGTATTGACTAAGGGGGAGTGATACATATCACCTTAGTATTATTGTTGAAGTTGTGATACAATTGAACTTTGACACTGTGTAATAATACTATGACACTGTATAACAATGATCGAGACCGATGCTTTCTCATTGTTATAGCTACGGATCTTCAACAACGGTGATGCTAAACTTACAACCTTTGGGATCATTGGAGTACTTGGAAATGACGAAGATTTCGAGGAATGTTGAAGATTAGACACGTGGAATAGGAGCTACCAAAGTTTCTTTATCTTTTTTGTATTCCATATGTATTGATAGTTTTGTCACTAAAATTGACAAAGAGGGAGATTGTCTGAGCATTGCTCGGTCGAACTCGTATGCGTTGTTATCTCAAGCATGTTTGTCAATGTTAGTGATCAAATCTATAAGTTGATTCCTAGTCTATTATAGCTAAGTCTCGGACTAGGATAGAAAGTGTAGTTGAGCTCAAGGACTTCATGGAGATTCTTCATATAAGAAGAAGAACTACTCAAGGAACTGGTGGAACTTCTCGACAAAAAGGTATGTGAAGACTTGAACTTATCTGTCACTCAAAAGTCTATCTACTCTATCTCCTACTCTTTGAGACAAGAAGTCGTATGCTATATATATAGACTTGGATTATACACATTTGGTATTTCGAGCCGAGTATACCTCGCCTATCTATATCTCGAAATATGTGATGGTAAGCTTTTCGCTTCAATCAAGTTTATCTTTACCTAGTGACGAAAGTCATGACATGTTTCAATCACTTTGAAAATTGCTCTGATGAGAAATGGTTTGTGAATAAAAACTATATAACGTCCTCTAAGAATATTTCAATGATTGAAATGAGAGTTTAGATTACATAACCAATGGTGGACATAAAAATTGTTGTGGAAACACATTTATGTATAAGTCCTATTCCTTGAACCAAAGTTTGCGAACTTCGTTGATCAAGAGAAACTGGAAGAATGGCTTTGCCAAGTCCGCAAACTGCCGAGCTTCTCATCCTGAGAAATTCTGCTGGAGTTGACAAACTAGACTAGTCCGCGAACCGGCGGAAGGTCTTTGTCGAGATTTTCTGCTGGAGTTTGTAAACTCTACCGGTTGCTTAAGTCCGCGAACTTGAGAAAGGTTATATATCTGAAGATGATTTCTGAACTTAAACTTAAAAAGACTAAGGAATGCAGTATGCAAACTGTGGCTATAAAATTTCATGAACTGATTCAATTGAATCAAATCATCTTTGCTTCAATTGAGTCTTGTGCAATACATGAGATTTCCTTGAAATTGAACAACTCTATAACTAGTTCATTTGAAGTCATTTGAACTAGTTATGGTGAAGAAGAATATGGTTGATATGAAATGCTCATATGGCTAACCTTTTGGTTGACTATTATTGAACCAACAAGTGCATACGTTTGGGTACAGTTAACAAACCTAGAAGTGTGCATCGACAAGTGTGTGTAACAAGCTAAGTTTTCGATCTAACGGTTGAGAAATATTAGCTTGAATCTAAATCAGGTTTTCATCTAACGGTGGATATTGTTTGCTTTGTGACCAAGGCAAAACCCTGATTTGAAAGACTATATAAAGGAGACATATAGTATTGTGAAAAACTAATCCCCACACCTTACGTGTGATACTAGTTTGCATACTAGAGTCGATTCTCCTTTAACCTCTGGTTTTCTTTTCTCAAACAGGGTTAACGACTTAAAGAATTCATTGGGACTGTGAAGCCAGACCGATACTACTTTTATCGTAGTTGTGTGATCTGATCTTGCATCTTCTATCGTACGAGTACAATCAGATTGATTGGATTGAGATTGATATCTCCGATAGGCAAGATATAAAAAGTAATCACAAACGTCTTCGTCTCATCGTTTTTGATTCTTCAACATCTTGTTTCGCTACCATACGATTAAGATTGTTGTGAGGTGATTGATTTATCTAGGCTGTTCTTCGGGAATATAAGACCGGATTATCAATTGGTTCCTGTTCATCTTGATTATTATCAAAAGACGGAACAAAACCTTTAGGGTTTATCTATGGGAGACAGATTGATCCTTTGATAGACTTGTACGTGTGATACATATTTGTTTATTATCAAAACCTGCGATTTTTGGTCGTAACAACTCTTAGTTGTAGGTGAGATCAGCTAAGGGAATAAAGTGCGCAGTATCCTGCTGGGATCAGAGGCGTAGGAGCATAACTGTACCTTGGATCAGTGGGAGATTGATTGAGGTTCAACTATAGTCCAGTCTGAAGTTAGCTTGGAGTAGGCTAGTGTCTGTAGCGGCTTAATACAATGTGTGTTCAATCTGGACTAGGTCCCGGGGTTTTTCTGCATTTGCAGTTTCCTCGTTAACAAAATTTCTGGTGTCTGTGTTATTTCAATTTCCGCATTATATTGTTTTATCTTTATAATTTAAATAATACAGGTTGTGCGTTAGATCATCAATTAGAGTAATCCAACCTTTGGTTGTTGATTGTCATTGATTGATCCTCGGATATTGGTCTTTGGTACCATCCAAGTTATTCCTTGTGTTTGATTAAAGACTCGCTGATTTCTATTAGCTCAAGTAAATCAAAAAAAGAGAGAGATATTAACTCCTCGATATACTTTAGTATAGATTGAGTCTGACTGTCTAGTTGATTCTATAGCAAAGTATATTGGAGTTAATCCATACATATTGCTAAGCGAAATATTGGGTGGTGTTGTTAGACCCCCGCCTTTTCAAATCCATTCGAGTGAATCAAACAGATTTTGCTTCAATTGTGTTCTTGTATACTTCTATGAGAATATCGCAATTGAACAACTCTATAACTAGTTTCACTTGAGTCATTTGAACTAGTTGTGGTTAAGATGAATAAGGTTGATATGAGAGTGTTCATATAACTAACTT
This sequence comes from Papaver somniferum, assembly GCF_003573695.1. Taxonomy (NCBI): domain Eukaryota; kingdom Viridiplantae; phylum Streptophyta; class Magnoliopsida; order Ranunculales; family Papaveraceae; genus Papaver; species Papaver somniferum. The sequence goes on along the minus strand of NC_039368.1, from coordinate 56,886,289 downwards.
CGGTTAACTATTGTTGAGCCAACCTAGTGTGCAGTTTTAGGTACGGTTACTCAAACCTAAATGAAGGTACATTTCATTTGTGTGTAACAAGATAAGTTCGATCTAACGATTGAAAGATATTAGATTTAATATAATCAGGTTTTCATCTAACGATGAATATTAAATGATTTGTCACCAAGGTAAGATTGATTGAAAACCATGATTTGAAAACTATATAAGGGAGAACTCTAGCAACTAGGAAACCTAATCTTTACACCTCTTGTGTGATAGTAGTTGCGACTAGAGTCGATTCTCCTTTAAACTTAGGTTTTTCACGAAATCCTGTAAGTTAACGACTTAAAGACTTCATTGGGATTGTGAAGCCAGACCCAACTATTTTCTCTGTAGTTGCGTGTTCTGATCTTACTTCTACTATCGTGATTGAGTATTATCTTTGCTAAGATTTGCTTGAGATTTATCTCCTATAGGTTAGATTAAAAGTAGTCACAAACATCTTCGTCTCATCGTTTGTGATTCCACAATATCTTGTTTCGCTTCCATACGATTGAGATTATTGTGAGGTGATTGATAATACTAGGCTGTTCTTCGGGAATATAAGTCCGGTTTATCAATTGGTTCCTGTGCACCTTGATTTATCAAAAGACGGAACATAACTCATAGGTATTTCTACGGGAGACAGATTTGTATATTCCAATAGAATTTTCTGTGTGAGGCAGATTTGTTTATCATGTCTTCGACTTTGGGTCATAGAAACTCTTGGTTGTGGGTGAGATCAGCTAAGGGAATCAAGTGCGTAGAATCCTGCTGGGGTTCAGAGACGTAAGTAACGCAATTGTACCTTGATCAGTGTGAGATTGATTAGGGATCAACTACATTCCAGTCCGAAGTTCATTGGTAGTAGGCTAGTGTTTGTAGCGGCTTAATACAGTGTGGTGTTCAAATCTGGACTAGGTCCCAGGGTTTTTCTGCATTTGCGGTTTCCTCGTTAACAAAATTTCTGGTGTCTGTGTTATTTCTTTTTCTCATTATATTTTGTTGTATAATAGAAATATCACATGTTATGCGTTAAGTTCGATCAGTTCTTAAATCCGACCTTTGGGTTGTTGATTAAATTGATTGACACTTGGATATTGGTTTGTGATACCGTCCAAGTTATTTCTCTTATTCAATCGGGCTCGCAAATTCCTATTTGTTTGATTGCGGATTGAATTGAGATATAACTCTTTGATATACTTTTCTCTAGATTGAGTCTGACTGTCTAGTTGATTCTCTTGAAAGTATATTGGAGTTTGTCTATTCAGATTGCCGAACAAAATATTGGGTGTGGTTGTTAGACCCCCACTTTTTCACCCTATTTTTAATTTGAAAATGACAATCCCCCCAAGCCTAGTTATCATGTTGTTCAATTTTATCTACGGACATCAGAAACTCACAATATACTTTGCTACCTAAACAGTTTTGCTTCCCATATTCCGATATTCTTGCTCAAATTGATATGTAGTTTTCTAACGACATTCGTAGTATCTTCATCCTATTCCAAATTAGTAGATTTGATTCACTAATAAATTCATGTGTATCACCATGTAAGGACTTTCGTGTCATAATTGTTTGAGAAATTGAATAGATAAAAAGAGTTAGGTTTATGATAATTACCTAAGTTCGATTCCAATTTATATATCCTGCAATATGGGTTTTTTATACGTGTTTGCCTATTTAGAAACTTCCTTCCATGTTTATTTTGACGCAGGAAGAAATCCATTAGTTTCTAATGGAGAAGGTCTTGAGAGACAACAAATGGATACTTTTGAGAACTTGTATTGAGATTCGAAAGGGATGGTTGTACACTGATTTCATGGATACTTAGAAAGTTAGCAACCTATGAAACTGAGAACAACCTTTAAAGATAAACCTTTGAGTGATAGAAGGACCAACGTCTATCGACAATACATGATATCCAGGGGGAAAAGTGAACGAGAGATTATCAACATGCAAACAGAAAAAGTTAAAGATACCAAGTACACCACCAACTTTTTTGTTCGCCCATGTATGGACAATACCTAATACAATTGCAAAGAGATCTAACTAAAAATCCTTGAGCAATTTGAATATAAAGTTTATATCTCTTTCTCTTCACAATCAGAAAGTCAATACAATAAAGTATGTGAACCTGATTTTATAGAAAAATACTTGGATTATCTCAAAAATTAATATCCAAGATCAATCTAGTCGTATCTAAATAAAGAGGACCCGAATTCTGCCAAGTAAGAAACTTGTTATGTATCTTTCAAGATACGAATTCTACAAGAACGAGTCTCATAATAGATGACACTTAATATGGACACTAAGATCGATCACACACTACTTGTGTGACTCCTAATAAAAAATATAATGAGAAAAAGGAAAAACACAATACACTAGAAGTTTTGTTAACGAGGTAAAATGCACCTGCAACAAAACCCCGAGACCTCGTCCATATTTGAGCATCGAACTATACTAAGCCGCTACAAACACTAGCATACTATCAGACTTCGTACTAAAATGTAGTTGAGACGGAATCCACCCTCCAAGCGATTCAGTTACAGTCGCACTTCTTACATCTGTTGAACCTTGCAAGACTTCATGCAATTGATTCCCTTAGTTAATGTCCTTTATAGTCTAAGAGTTACTTCAACCTAAGTGAATATTTTTGATACCAATCTGACTCTAACAGATAAGCCTATTTGATATCCCTTTATATCAAACAGATCAAGTCTCGGAAATATGTTTGTAATAGTCAAAGCTATCAAACCTCGCAAATCCGGAACGCTTACACTCAGTTAGTTGAGAAGCCTGGATTGTTAACTACCTCTCAAGAACAATCTTAAACCGATTAATAAATAAGAGTTTTAGATATCTATTTTGAGGATTCACGAAGTCCGAGACGGGGAGAACTTTGTGATTTCTATTTATCCCGTTCTTGAACGAGATTGATGAAAACCTTGACAATAGAAAAAACAAGATCAGGATACACGAAATATCAAGGTAAAGATGGTCGAACTTCGCTTCACAAATCCCTAAGTGAAGTCTTTAAGTGGTTAACCTAATTATGTTTCTTAAAGGAAACCTATATTAATAGAGGACAACTCTGACATACAGCTAGGACACATAAGTATAAGAGATTGAAGTTCCGAGTTGTATGAGTCCCTCTATTTATAGACTTTCAAGACTAGGGTTGCTTTGAATTCAAGCTAAGTTAACTTAAGATTCAAGCAAACAATTTCCCAGTTTATGAAAGCATATGAGAAGTTTGTTATGAAATTTCATAGAAGAATATACATTGTGGTCCAGAGTACCAGAACTGTGTTAATAATAGTTCATGGAAAGTATGCCTTAATATCTAATAATCATTATCGTATTCATTTAAACACTTAAGACTTGAATCATGATGCACATACACGAGGTATTTTAGTGACTTAAGATGTCTTAGAGTTGTTTATGAGAGTTGCAGCAATGCTAAAGATATTTGTGAAAATAGTTCATCATCATGTGCTTAATTCGTACTGGATAGGTACGCGAAAGGGTATGCATACCTCTGAACCAATTTGTGAATTCAGATGGCCAAGGTACGCGTACTGGGGATGTATACCCTTAGTGTATTCACGAACTCAGTCCTTTGAGGTACGCATACTCGGTATATGTGTCTCCCTTAGTCACTAATTCAGAATACCATGGCACGCATACCAACCTATGTTCTGGAACTTTAGATATCTAGGGTGCGCGTACTCACCCTGAGTCCATATTTTAGTAGTTCTGAAAACTTTCTTTTGATGTTTTGAAACATTCCCAATTTCCATAGATATAAATATCATTGATTGGGCAATTTCGAAATGTTCCGCAAACATAGTTTTTGAATATTAAATTGTTTCGAACTATGATTGCTAAGGACGTATGAACATCCATTGCTTGAATCATATTTAAAGATGTTTAACAAGACAAGCTTGACTCGAAACTTTTTCTTTGCAAAATTAAATCTACTAGAAGTCATACAACACATTATCATATAAATAGAATGGTAATACTTGTGAGTAAATATGATGGTTCATTCTTCACATACCTCTTTGTTGATGAAGTTCTCCAAGTGTCTTATTTTCATCTTCCATCTTCAATCTTCGAGGATTATTCAATGATGTCTTATACTCAACTATTATATGCTAATCCTAGTCCGAGACTTGACTTTAGTAGACCAGAAATCAAGATATAGTTTTGTGCAACTAACATTGACACAAACTTGAGATAAAAACAACTTGCAAGTTCGACCGAGCAGTAGTCTAACGAAGACAATCATGAAAATTACATAATTTTAAACCAGAAGCTACATGAAAAAAAATTAAAGAAAAAATTATTCAAATGAATTAAGATAAACAAAAGAATAACAATAATTGAAGCACCAAATGACATAAAGACACAAATTATAAGAATTGAAGCAGCCAACAGTGAGTTTTCTTCGATGTAGAACTTCACGTTTAATCTCATATTTCCTGGGCTTTGGACACTCTAGTCCACCCCTCTTAAGCCTAGTACTCGTTGATCCAAAAATTCCCTGGACAGACAGTTTGGTCCAAAATTTAGACGAGTTAGTCCAAATTTCTTCCGATCCAGAAAATAGATCTTTTTCTTATTACCCTCGTACCCTTTCCTTGTTCCGGTATTCATTTTTCATATTTTAGATTTTTCTTTGGAGAGGGAGAGACAGAGACGCAACAAAAGAGCAATTACGATTAGTGTTGTTGTTTTTCATCGGAGATTCATAATACAGGTTAGAGTTTTGATATTTTCATTTTATATGTATCTGATTGATTTCATTTTTACTTTTTCTTCAATTTTGTTGGTGAGATCTGTTTACAAAGATCTCAGATTTAAGAAAAAATAAGTTTGAATTATCTCGATTTTATTTTAGTTTACTCTCCATCTAAAAATTTCCAAAGTTGAACATGTATTTTTTGTTGATTTTTAATACTAATTTGGATCTAGATTCTGAATTTTGGAATGATTTAATCAGACACAAATTGTATCGGGAGCGCTTCGATGTCAATTAGTAGATGATGTTCATCTCGGTGCCGGTGCATGAGGTCAATTTTGATGCTAAAATTGAATATGATGTGATTGGGAACTACAAAGTTCTTCGGGATGTTTTACATAAACTTAAGATCACTAACTTTTGTCTCTTTTCTTCCCTACACATTTTCAGCCTAGTTTTCACTTTTTCAATAATATCACTTATGAATACATCTGAGCGTATTTTATTAATTCAATGCAATTTCTCAAAGAATATTAATCTTTTTTTTTTCTTAAAAATATTAAACAAGTAGATTAATCATTTAAGAAACAAGATTAAAAATATCACACTGCGTCACATGTTATTTCTGGTTTGGTGGATTTTACTGATCAACTTTAGTTATCATGTTTAGGCACATCTTATTCTTATTTATAGCTGAAAAATATTGAAATGTTAAACGATAGCCTTTTACAAAGTAGAAACACTTTACTATCCTAGTCCATTTTGTATTCTTGTGATTGTTTTTAAATAAGCTATTGTTGTATTGGTCTTACTATACAGTAGTGATATAGACATTTGTTAGCCTCGCTCAACACAAGTCAATTCTTGATTATCTTGGAAGTTAGAGCTTTCATTCATTCATTGAGCTTTACTATGTCCAACCAAAATAGCTAATTATTAGCAACACCATCTCTTTTTGGTATGAAAACTACATTGTTTTTGTGTCCATTATTGGTGTCTTTTTAATGTGTTTGCAGGTGTCTCAAAAATGGCTTACTGCATGCATTTGATCCAGTATTAGTATGCTCTGTTAGGTTTAAATGTTAACGTGTACATAATTGTACACCTATTGATTATGTAGGAAAGGCATATGATTCCATTTTTTTCAATCTCGGTGAAGGGATGTGCCAACAACCTCCTACCCAAAAATCGATTTGCTAAGAATTTACACGGAAATGAGGTAAACTATGTTGTACTAGTTTGCATTACTAAATTTAGCTGAATATATAGGATTTCAGACTTATTGCATGCATTTCTATTTTAATTTTCAATTTCATTTGAATATGATTGTTTGACGTATGTTGTTTATAATGTTGTCTGGATTTCAATTAACTCATTAGTATCAGATATCGCTCTCTAATTTAGCTCCAATAGCTGGAAGAGTGATGCAATCTGGGAAGTTATTTGACTCATGTTGAATTCATTGTTTTGAAATGTTAATCTAGCATTCCTTGTAACTGTTGAAAGTTTACTACATATAGAAAAGAAAACCAATTCAAATTTTGTGCTTGTTCAGAAGTTTTAAATCGTTATAATTATGAGATCTCTTTTGGAAAGAAAACAGTTAGACTGGCACGAAAAAATTTGTGTTCACTATTATCTTATTTTGTTTGTTCTTGGTGATAAAATTAGAGATGTAATCATAATATTCATTTATATACTATGTGCACTTTATTGTACACTTTATTTGCTTAATTAAAATTTGTTAGTATTTTTGAATGTATGTTGACCTGTGTTTTGTTTGGTTTTCTCAGGCACTCCTTGTTTCTGCAGACACGGAAGTGAAAGGAGAAGGAAGTCTGTGTGAGGTTGTATTGTATGCCAAGACCTCTCAATTCTTAACTTGATCATTGACTCAGTCTGAAAATGGTGAGAGTTACTTATCTTTGTTAGAGTCAATGCTCAATTTTATTATCTTATTTTATTTTTTTAGGTGTGTTATGTGATGAATATATGGTGTACATATTTGTACACTCGGATTTTTCTGTTACCTTACCTATTTTCATAAGATTTTAACGTGGACTGGCATAATTTTATGTATAAACCAGACATATAGGTGTGGAATCAACACAACTGGTGTCAAATTAGAAGAATATTATTTGTTATGCAGGTATGCAGTCGGCCTTAGCCACGACTTCTTTTGAAATGACTTGAAAACTTTTTCTAGTTGGTCATGCAGATATGTGTGGACATCCTTGACCACGACTCTCTTCCATTTTGATTTGTTTAACTTTAAAGAGTATCTTGTGTGGTGTTTTTTTGTTGCTTCACATCTCTTGCTGAAAGACGTTTCTCTTAAATTTGTTTGCACAAAATTAATAGTGTGACAAATTGGTGGTTTAAAATTCTTTAAAAGATAATATTTTGTCTATGGATTTTCTTAACTGTAAAATTGCTATGCATACTTTGTTGCTGACTCATAGCCTCTCTTTATGTTGTACACATCATGGTTTTCAATGTGTACATAATTGTACACATTGATCTCTAATACATATTTGTACACATATAATGCATGTAACATGTTGACCCTAATGCACCAGCAGAAGTAGTCAGGTTATGAAACTACATGTGTACATATTAGTACACTTACAATATGAGTGTACATCGTTGTATACATGTGATACAAATTAATGTGTACATAATAGCGCACCTGTAATACAAGTGTACATTGTTGTGCACTTTTTAATACAGGGGTACATTGATGTGCACATGTGACAAAAATCACAAGATGGTAGTCATATATCGCATAATCTTATGTATGCGTTAATTTCTAGTTAGTATTAGGGTTTTATGGAGGTAAATATATGTGTGTACTTTATAAGTTTGTTAAATGTGAAATGTTTTGAACAATATATATTCATTTGTGAGGTGTTTCGGAAAAGACTAATTATTGAAGTTTTGTTGTTCTCTTCTACTTGTTACAGACAATTGATGCTTTTGATGACACGTATCTTCCTCCAAGACATGTGAATAAAACAGGTCTTACTGCAAAAGTTGGAGGGCTTAATCTGGACTGGGTCGATCCTGATCAGTCAGCTGAACTTTTGCAAGGCTTAATCTGGACTCTGAATAACAAAGGTATTTCATCATGCAATGTCTCTTGTTGGTAGTGAATTTTTAAAGGTTAGATTTTTCTTTTTTTTAGCTCTGTATATGAATATTCGTGACTTTAGTTTCCACTTCTGCTGAAAATATGTTGTCAGCAAGCAAAGGGTTGTGAGGTAGAGAATGAGAGTTTTACTTGAAAAACTTACCATAATACGAGTGTACAATTGGTGCACCTCTAATACAAGTGTACATATTGGTGCACCTGTAACAAGATGAGTGCAGGTGGATTTCACTACCATTTCATCCTAAAAACAAGCCTTTTGTAGGAATTGAGATGGTGGGTTTCACTGCCATTCTCATCCTAGAAACAAGCCCATTTTAATTTTCTTTGATCAAAACAAAAGCAAACATACCTATCATTTTTAGTAAACTCTAAATAGCAAATATGCATATCTTTGTGAAACAGATGAGTGCCTAGTTCTATAAGAGCTTGCAACTAGTATGATGAAGGTGCCTTTATATTGTCCACAATAGCTAAAATAGGTTTGGGTTTCTTTGAATTTGTTTTTTTGGGACTCTGATTACTTTATTTGTTATGAAGAGGGAAAAAATATTATAACTGGTTTAGTGGGCTAAGATGTAAGAACTCATTTGGAAGAAAATGCAAACACGTAAACTTTTCCCATGATTAGACAAAGTTAGAGTTGCAGTTGTTTCTGGGGATGAACATGCTAAATTATCAGGTGCATTTGAGACACTAGCAGCAAATATGCTTATTACAACTGATGATTTATGTATGCACAAGGATGAGCCTGATTGGGATACATCAATGGTGAAGTCGCTTCCGTAGGTGATGCAATCGAAGATATTCGTCAAGGAAAGGTTTGTTCTTTCTTAGCTCTGGTCACTTACTCTTCTTACCCAAAAGTACTAGTGAAACCGTGAAAATGATGATACCCGTAACTCTTTTTCTTTTCTTTTTTTAGCAGACAGTTGCACCCATAGCTCGGAACTCGGTTTGATCGGGCATGATCGATTTTTCCATGATTTAATTCAAATTTTCTTTTGGCTCTATCTTGCAAATGGTCACTGTTGTTGATGAAGACAATAGAGAAAATGAAGGAAATCTAATAATGGCAACAAAGTTGGCAAACTGGTCATTGTTGTGGATGATTCCAGTTGTATGTGGTGTACAAACTGGTGCACCTTGTCTTGTCTTTGGATTTTCTGGAGACGTATACATGTTTGTACACCAGTGTAAACTAAGATTTAAAAAAAAAAGAGTATTCCCTTCTTCGATTTCAACCGAGTCGATCCCCGATTCACCAAATAGTGAGACCAGGAGTAAAGGGGTGTATCATGTATGTTGGTTAAACTCGGTGAGTGTTATGTAGGGCCTTGATTTAGTAAAGGGTCGGTTATAGGACACCGTATTTACAAATACATACTTCTTGTTATCGCTTTTTCGTGGAATTTGGGAAATTTCTGCTCCTCTGCTCTCGAAGGTTACCCAATTCTCTTTTTCTTTTTCCTGTAGTTTTAACTTCTGAGGTACGATTAAGTAATCTTCTCTATTTTTATTTTGATTTTGTTTTCGACCTGTCCAGATTTTTCACTAACTAGAGTCTTTTGTTCTCACCGATTTTTTTAGATATTGTTGTGCTTCTTAGGGTTTCATTCAAATCAGTTTTTTTTTTCTGTAAAGTTTTGAATATTTTTCACATTCTTTACTAACAATTCAATTATTTATTGTCGAGGATCACAATAATTGGGTGGTAAATATATTTGTTAGGGTTGTAGATTTATTTATTTGACGGAAAATTGTTGGTCTAGTCGGGAGCTTTAGTTGTTATATGGCGTTTGAATGCCTCAGAGAAACTGGGAATTTGTCATCCAATTTAGTAGATTGTGTTCAAGATCCGTGGGATGAAGAAGTTGCACCTGTCCAATTCCCAACTTACAACGAATTGAAAAAAGGTGATTCAAACTCTAATTCTGGGAAAGAAGAAGCTCAAATTGTTCCAGTATCAAATTCTGATTCTGGTTCACAGAATCAAGCACTCGTACGATCTGCTGATAATTCAATTTCTGATCACTGTCCAACCATCATCGATCTTCCTGCAGCTTTGGTATCAGAAATTCTCCTTTGGCTCGACGCCAAGGAGCTTGGTATTATTTCTTGTGTCTCCACACTTCTCCAGAAGCTTGCAGCTGATCATCAAGGGTGGAAGAACTTTTACGCTGAGAGATGGGGTTTACCCCTGGGACCAATTTCTTTGGATTCAGCACCTGTACAGAAGGAAAAATCATGGAAAGATTTGTTCGTAGATAGAGAATTTAGAAGTAATGCATTTATGGGTCGGTTCAGTACTGATGTCTTGTATGGTCACACTGAAGCAGTTCGATCGGTTTTCCTTCTTTCCTCCGCAAACATTATACTTACTGCAGGATATGACTGCATTATTCGGATTTGGGGCATCGAAGATGGTTTACTGATTTCATCATCTCGGCCACTTGGGTGCACTATCCGCGCAGTTACTGCAGATGCTGATCTTTTGGTGGCTGGAGGAACTGATGGTTTTCTTCAATGTTGGAAGGCAGTGGAAGGTCTGCGTCATCTGTTTGATATCACTGGTTCCCAAAATCAGAGTTCTGAGTTTCGTTTGTGGGAACATGTAGGACCTGTAACCTGTGTTGCACTGGATGAAGCTAGGATTTATAGTGGTTCATGGGACATGACTGTTCGAGTCTGGGATCGGTCTCTCATGAAATGTCTGAAGGTTTTACGTCATAGTGATTGGGTTTGGAGCCTTGTCCCTCGTGGTGGAACTGTTGCAAGCACGGCTGGTGCAGTTGTCTATGTCTGGGATATTGACACAGGAGATCTGGATGCAGCTATTCAAAATCCTCATGTAGGTGATACATGCTCTTTGGCTAGAAATCAGACAGGGGATGTGTTTTTCACAGGAGGAGAAGACGGGGGAATTAAGATGTTTGAAATGAAGAACGATGGCGAGGAAAAGAGATTTGACCAAATTGCATCTTGGGGCCAACACAGCAGTAAAGTCCATTCCCTCGCATTTGAGTTCCCTTGGCTTGTTTCAGCTTCTAGCGACGGGAAAGTCTCACTTAGAGATGTTAGGAAACTTTTTAGGTCAAGCAAGGCAAGAAAATTCAGCAAGGCGAAACCTAAAGCCGCAGCTTCACAAGGAATGGAGGTCCCGCGAATGCTACATGGGTTCAAACGCAATATATTCTCGGTTGATATAGGTGCTGATCGAATTGTATGTGGCGGGGACGAGGGTATTGTTAGGGTTTGGAACTTCTCACAGGCTCTGGAGATTGATCGGAGGGTTCAGGCATTGAGAAGCGTACGGTTAGAGAATAGAATGAGACGTAAAAAGGCTCAAATAGAGATGAACAACAAGGGTGCTCGAAATGCTCATTGTTCCGCTAAGAAGAGCCAGATTAATGGCAATGGGGGCGGAGTCCTTTATAGTAGGGGGGGAGCGAGCGCAAAATTGAAGGCATGAGTGTTGGTGTGGGATCCCATGATTTTACTGATGACATTTGTGATGGATATTAATATTTTACAATGATAATGGAGCAAGATTACTGCATTTTCTTTGGTTTTATTTAGTTACAGAGAGTTGTTCTGTTCTTTAGTATCATCTTATTAGCAACAATATTTTAAATTTGATTACAACGTGTTTTTTTTCCTTTCAATTCTTCCATGGGTTTCATCCCTTATAGATATGATGCTATCTCCTTGTAGTGTTCAGGATATCCATAATTTTTGTCTTGCTTTAGTGTGCAGAGAAGCTGAATGTTTTGTTGCGGTGTATTTAGTTAGAGAGCTCGCTTGAATCCATCACATGATTCACATCGCCCAAGAGTTAAGTATCAAAGTCGCTCCCTTAAATGGTGGGGCCAGTTAGATGAATAAAGGGTATTAGTACACTGTTACTACTGTATAAATAGTACTACTACTGCAGTAAAATCTCATATTTTCCCCTTTCCTTTTCATAAAAATATCAAAAATATGTTGGGTTTCCCGTTTTCCCGGAGAGAAGCAAAAGAAAGCAAGAAAGAGAGAGAAGAAATGAAGAGACAGATACAGAACAAGAGATTCTTGAACGAGATCAGAGCTCCAGAGAGAGAAGAAATGGAAGAAAACGACATTGATGATGATCGTGGTGCCGATAGTAGTACTGTTGTTTCTTTTCACCTTGTTTGGTTCTTGTTATGGTGGCCAATTTTCCCTCTTTTCTTCTTCTTCTGATATTGGAAGCAGACACAGTCATTATTCATCAAAGATTTCTTCGTTTTTCATAATGGGTGATTCTTCAGTCAGTTGTGGTGATGGTGGTCACAATCCCTTCAACTCTCTTCTCCGTCCAAATACTTCTTTATTTCCTTGTGATGGACCTCAGACACGCCTTTTGCCTGATCTTCTTGGTAAACCTCTCTCTCGGTTTCTTTAAGTCTTATCTTGATTCTTCTTGTAAACCTTGAAAAAATTTCAAGAAATGTTATCTTTATTGGTGATAAACAGTGGTTCTTGACTGAAAAATGAAAACCCTTTACTTTTTGGGGGAGAACAATCTATACCCAGTTTTTGATGCAAGAAACCCTTCAGAATTTAGGTCACTTATTTAATCTGAATACCCTTTTCTCTAGACAGCCATAAATTTCTTTACCTCCGATTATTGTTTGTGTTCTTCATCTATTTTTTGTATCTGTAAGTACTCACTCCTTTAGTCATCACTTGATGTCTCAATCCCAAGATGATGAGAAATTAGTTTGACAAAACGCATAACGTCGGCCAAACCAAGAGTGTGCTTAATACTTTTGCTTTTGTTTCTTGTGCAGCTGAGAAGATGGGTTTGCCGAGGATTCCAGCATTTCATGCTGATAATGGAACTATTGAAGGTCTAGAAAGTGGTATAAACTTTGGGTCAACACAAGCGACAATCTTGAGCTCAGGCAGGCTAGGCTTCCAGGGATTGAACCAACAGCTACGCCAGGCACATGAGACACTTCAGTTGTTGCAGCTGCAGTTGGGACAGGAGAAAGCTCAAGAAGTTATAGGGTCATCCGTGTTCTATCTTTCTTTGGGCAAAGACGACTACATTAATTTCTTACACCCAGATTCTTCTGGTGCCAGGCACAGATTCAGCAAAGAAGTGTTCACACAGCTTCTAGTCAACCAGATGATCCGGGTTATCAAGGTAAACTCTTATCCCTTCTTCATTATTACTGGTGCATTACGTGGGTTGGGGAATAATTAAACTTCAAACATATTGCTGATAGCCATTACAACCCCTCAGTTTGTGTTGTGTCTAATATATAATGATCAGCATCTCTTGCTGAATCCCCAGTTTAGCTATTTCAGTCTGCCTATATTTTCCTTTCGATTCACTACAATAGTTCTGGGGTACTGAATTGTGGTTTTTCATTTGGTTTATAATGGATTTAAGGACCTTTACAATGCAAATGTGAAGAAGATTGTATGCATGGGAATTGGTCCTCTTGGATGTGCACCTCGCACCTTATGGGAGTCCTCTCGTGGTAATGATAGTCATCATCCTAGTCACACATCATCAAATTCTGGCGCTGGCAGTGGTTGGCAAGACTGTATGGAAGATGTCAATGACCTTGTTCTAGAATACAATGCATTGTTGTCAGAGCGGCTTCTGGACCTAAATTTTGAGTTTCCTGATGCTCAGATAATCTTCTGCGACGTGTACCAAGCTATGATGGATATTATTTCATTCCCTAGACGCTACGGTACGTATCTATTTACAGTTGGTACATTAAAGGAGTGACTCTTAGTTGTGTCATGCCGTGAATGTCCCTTTGGCCTGACATGTCTCATATGTTAGGGTGCTTAAATCACCAGGCCTAGATGCTAGAGAGGACAATAACATGTACCATGTCACTAAATTTTTTTTTCGTTTATCACCAAGCCTTTCTGTGCGCCCTACTCAACATGCTTGAAATAGACTAAAAAAATTAACGGATTTATGATTTGAGTTGAAGGTTGTTTTCGATGATAAAATACGTACAGTTCGTTTCTCCAAGCAACTACTGAACACTTGTTGACAGAGTTCTGTTACTTGTGTTTACTGCAGGATTCGAGAATGTAAATAGGTCGTGTTGTGGAAGTGGTAGATATGGTGGTATGGTAGGGTGCCAAGCTATTGAGATGGCCTGCGACGAGCCATTGACCCATGTCTGGTGGGACTTCCACAACCCTACACAAGCTGTGCACTCATTGCTTGCTGAGTCGGCTTGGAGCAGCAAGCCATTGGATATTTGCAGACCAATCAGCATTGAACGACTCTCAGTTCGGTACTCAGTGTAAAAACTACTTCATTGTACTTTCTACAAGGGGTGAACCATTGAATTTTACTAGGCCTCACGTTTCTCTAGTGGTTCAGGGTTCCAAATGTGATATAAAAATCCAAATTTTGCACGTATTATTTTTTGCATTTTTGCCTTCGGGAACAATTCCAGTGCAAGGTTGTAAGAATAATTTGAGCATATTACTGACAAGGAGAATTGAATTGAATAGCTTAAGCACTTACTGAGTTATTTCACTTGCAGGTTTTACATTTTTATTTCCATTTTCTGGTCTAGACTTCTGGTAAACACATGTTCCCCCCTACAGTTGCTTACACATTTGTTTGTGAAACTGGTGCTTGAAACATGAAATTTCCATTTCACAATGCAGTTTGCAGACACCCACCCCTAGGCATTTCCACCCTCAGTGTTCAAGACAGTATTCCAAGCATGAGGATAGATAGAGAGAGATGCTTAATCGGCCGATCATCACCCACAGACACAGATCACAAGTTACAGAAGCGCCAAATGCACCAACTTGTAAATCTTCTTAAAAGCAATTTCAATTTTGCAAACCGAATGGAAATACAAAAAGGAATGCAGGGAACATTTTTAAACAGAAATGTTTCCGACAAGCATCAGAAATAACTTTAAGTAGAATCTGATTTTCACAACTATTTCTAACATATAGGAAAACCATTCATCTTCTGCACCATCTGGATTTTTGTAGAAGACAATTCGACTTACAAAAAAAGTAAGAGCAAAATAACCCCTAAATGTTGCTTCTAAGTTTCAGCTTCAAGGGCCTCAATCTCATATCTGACTTCATCTAAGTGTTCATTTATGCTCGTTACTGCGTCTTGCACACCTCTAATGGCTTCCTTCATTGCGCCATCGTACTCTGCATCAGCCTCTGCATCTTCAGTTCCATCAGCTACTGTCAAATCATGAACATGCATACATTCATGCGCAGCAGGCGTTCCAGATCTGCAGTTCTCATGGCTCACCAAGCGTTCTGAAGGGCGGCCAGATTTCTTTAAGAGTTGAATTGTCACTGTCTTTCAAATAGAAAAATAATATTCATTGGGACATCAAAAAACAGTAACTATTAAGGGTTATAAAAATTTATCATGGCCAAGAAACCATCGATAACTCTGCAAAGAGACAGAGCTGTAGCATTTAGGATTCACCATGCATTTAATGGCATCATTGTTCGAAAGCATGTCTCGGGATTTTCGTTGTCGTTTCTGACCATTTACTAATGCAAAACAGATGAAGAGATGAAGAAACAGTGGAAGGAAATACCAATTGCAATTTCTGCTTTTCATGTGCTTGAACAGATCTCAAAAGGCTAGCAAGATCATCACGACAGCAACCAGCGTTCAAAAATAGGGCTTCCAGTTTAAGAACCTGCATCAATGTTGAAGCACTGCTATAATTAGTCTGACAAGGTATGATCTGAAGAATCCAATAATTGATCATAATTTCCATACTAGTTTTGAGCACTCATTGAACTCCTCTGTAATCTCACGGCATACTTGTTGGTAACCCGCTTCTGTTCCACCACCCATATAATCGTTAAACCCACTGCTCAATGAAATCACACTGAGTTGTTAATGACGAAATGGCAACAGTTATATGCAATGCATTCATGATTAATAAGATTCACATAACTAATAAAAACTTATGTAATCCACAGAGAAATCTGATGTATCATCCTGACACAACTATGCATGCAGAAAAGTTCAAATCTAATTCTTTCTCCAACTAGACAAGAAGGAATTTGTAACTTTATCCGATACATGAACATACCTAAGACGATACTTCATATTCAACTACACAAACATCTGCATAACCATGCCCTAGAAAGGTTTTGGAAAAAAAAACCTAAAAATAGGATTAAATATCGCATACATGAATCATCTTGTAGGCAGCGGAAAAACAAAGCAAGACAATTTTCCTTTGTACTCTTCGCCTTAAACTTCAGATGGAACTTGGTATACATAATTACCCAAAACTGAACATCCGTAGTGATACATGATTTTCAAAGTACTACCGAAATGGGTGAATAACTGAACTCATCAATCTTAGACTTCTGAGAATCAAATTTCATTTGATCTTCATAGTCATATCAAAAGCATATATACACAAGCCTGCCTGCAATCCTTATAAACCTAGTTAACTAACTGATAGCTGACACTAAAATTGGCCAGTAATTGACACCCCCATTAAATTATGGGGATTCGATAATCAAAGTATTATTACTACTTAGTGATGGAATCGCTGCAAGTTCCGACAGGTAAAATTAGGTTTATCAAACATTAATAAGAACCGAAGGTAAGGAGAATTTTGTGCGTTTGAGCGAGTGAGAGTACCTTCGGAGATTTGCATAAGCTTCTGTTCTTCGTGTTTGTACATTGAGAAATTTGCGTAATAAATCAACGATTTGACTAGATTTGGAACAACTGGTTTCTTCTACAACTACCTCCATTGGTTCTCCTATTGTTACCTTCTCGAAACCTTCCATTATTTTTCCTCTTTTTTCTTTGAAATTCCTCTTTATTCACTCACTAGAAAGTAGAACCTTTGGGTGAATCCGATGATAAATAATGGGTAAAATAAGCTGTTGGCCGGTCCGCGAGGATACAGCCCAAAGTTCCATAACGTGTGTCCAGTTCCTCTAGTAGGATGGATGGTTCACTTCTTGCTTACAACCATGAGGTAGGGACTTGGGCTGGATCGGGGGACATGCTCAGTGGCTTCAGGTCTATCAGGGAGCAGACCTAAGCCTACGGCATGAATCAAGAAAAATAAGATTCGCAGCCGCTAAAGTTTAACCATACGCTGGAGCGGCTAAAGCTTGGACGGTTAGTAGAATTGGCGCCAAATCTTTCTATGGATTGCTTCTTTCGTCTCTTTCATCGTCAAAATGACTATGACACCAGTTCATATTTTGGTCACTAGAAGCTCATGTAGAGACACCTATGGCAGGATCTGTCATGTCCCTTGTCATGAACTGTTATGGGCTAACCATCCTGAGTAGGCGCCCTTAGTAAATCGTAGCTAGTGTTCAGGTCATCCTTGTTGTAAGCATGTCTGCCACACGCTGGCCTGACGAATGTTGTCTTTATTATTTTGGTTGGCTGTAGGAAGACTCATTCAGAGAATTAATCAATTAGAGTTACTTTACTCTTTCAGTCGTCTCTCTCATTTATCTCCTTCTCTTTCGACTACTAATTCTTCCTTATGAATCTTCCCTTCTTATTCTTCTAATTAGATCTAATAAGTTATTACTGATCAACCATTGTAGTTCAATCACTACAAGTGGTATCAGAGCACTCGATTCTCAGTGACCGATAGCCATGGTGAGTAAAGCCGAGTTTGATGCTTTAACTAAACAGATAACTTCAATTCTATAGATTAATGAAAATCTAACCAAAGAAGTACCAGAAATCAAAGCTAAACAGGATTCACCCTCTCCGCTGATGTTGAATACGATGACGGATCTATTTAAAATCGAATCGAGAAAATTGTTGGATGAATATCGTGAGCAATCTGTTAGATCTGGAGAGAGAATACTGGAAACTCCAGTTATGAACAATCAAAATAATCGATCCGGCGGTGATAGTAACTTTTCTGGTGAGAACTCTAATTTTGCTCATACACATAAGTTTAAGGTAGATTTTCGTAGATTTGATGGTGTTAATCCCAGATCATGGGTTAGGAAGTGCTCTAAGTATTTTCAACTACATCAAATGAATGAGGAACAAAAAGTACATGTTTCCTCTATGTATCTAGAAGGAAAAGATGATATCTGGTTTCAAGATTATCAAGTAGGTAAAAATATTATCTACTGGGAGGTATTCATGAGAGATATATGTTCACGATTCCAAGAGATGGGTCACGATGACATAGTTGGAGAATTTAACAAACTGAGTCAGTCTGGTACTGTGTTGGAGTATCAAGAGCTCTTTGAAGAGCTTAAGGCATTGATGTTGGCTAAGAACATACACCTTAGGGAGGAGTATTTCACATCCAGTTTCATCAGCAGCTTAAAAGAAGAACTCAGGATTGCTGTGCAGATGTTCTCTCCTACCACACTTGAGAAGGAAATATACTTGGCATGAATGCAAGAAATACTGATAGAGAGTACTGCAAAAAAGGCTAGATCCAATAGACTACCTCCATTATTCATTCCACAAGGTCATAAGACTGTAGTGACTAGTACAAAGTCCACATCCCCTTCTCCAAGACAATCTACAACCACCATCCCAAAATTGCCTCCTGTTAGAAAGCTCACTTATGCTGAAATGAAGGCAAGGAAGGAAAGAGGGTTGTGCTATAATTGTGATGAAAGAGGGTTGTGCCACAAGTTCCTCAACAACAATTATTCATGTTGGTGGCATATGATAAAGATCAAACTAACTCTGAAGAAGAATCACTTTCCAGTACTCCATTAATACAAGAAGTGGTAGAAGAAGAGGTAGAAATATCAGGTCATGCCTTGTCTGGTAACACATCTCCTAGCACTATCAGATACATGGCAAGACCTTAAACAATAAATCCATTACCATATTGGTAGATAGTGGCAGTACACATAGTTTTATAGATCCTGAGTTAGCCAAGTTGAGTGGATGCTTAGTGGAGACAACTGCAACATTCCAAGTAGCTGTGGCAGATGAAAACAAACTGGTAAGCTCTTATAGATGTCCAAAATTTCAGTGGGAAATGCAGGGTCATAAATTTCATTTTGATATGAGGGTCCTAGCACTTGGAGGGTGTGACATGGTCTTAGGAGTGGATTGATTTCAAGAGATTGGCTATTACATTTAATATGAATGGGAAAAAGGTGGTGTTACAAGGTGTCACTGAGAGTACCAGAATTTCTCTCATGACTGGAAAGGAATGTGATAAATACATGAAGAAACACAAGCATGGACTAGTAGGGCATTTGTACTCCCTCACTGGAGAATACAAACAAACTATGACACCTCCTACCCTATAACCACTCCTAAATTCCTTCCAAACCATATTTCAAGAACCCACAAACCTTCCTCCTACCAGGATCCATGATCATCACATACCCTTACAGCCACTCTCATCCCCTCCAAACCAAAGGCCTTACAGGATACCCTACATTCAAAAAGATATAGTGGAGAAATTGATAAAGGAAATGCTAGCCTCTGGTGTTATCAGGCCAAGTCACAGTCCCTTCTCATCTCCAATCCTACTTATCAAGAAGAAGGATGGTAGTTGGAGGTTTTGTGTAGACTATAAGAGGCTAAATGAAATCACTATCAAGAATAAGTACCGAATACCCGTCATTGATGAGATGCTAGATGAATTAAAGGGTGCTAAGGTGTTCTCCAAAATAGACTTAAAGGCAGGGTATCACCAAATAAGAGTTCATCCAAGTGATATTCACAAGACAGTATTTAAAACCCACCAAGGCTATTATGAATTTATAGTAATGCCATTTGGGCTTACAAATGCACCAGCAAGCTTCCAGGCTCTCATGAATGATATACTTCAGCGTTACTTGAGGAAGTTCATTTTAGTGTTTTGTGATGACATACTGGTATACAGTCCAAATATGGAAACTCACATCCAACACTTAAATGTCACTATGGAGATACTCGGAAAGCATTCCCTCTTTGTTAAGCTCAGCAAGTGCTCATTTGGACGGTCACAGATTGAATATCTGGGACATATCATTAATGGTGAAGGTGTTGCTGCTGATCCTGAGAAGGTTGCTTGCATGGTTAAGTGGCCAGTACCAGCTACCTTAAAGGATCTCAAGGGATTCTTAGGCTTGCCTGGTTACTATAAGAAGTTTGTGAAGGATTATGGCCTCATCTGTAAGCCATTAACTGAGCTACTTAAGAAGAATAAATTCCAGTGGAGTGAAACAGCACAAGCAACTTTCCAACAATTGAAAGAAGCAGTAACCACAACTCCTGTGTTGGCCTTACCAGATTTCACCAAGCCCTTTGAAGTGGCAACTGATGCTTGTGATGAGGGAGTAGGAGCTGCATTAATGTAGGAGAAGAGACCTATAGCCTTCTTTAGCAAAGGTATGGGAAACAAATTTCTAGCTCTATATACTTATGAGAAGGAAATGATGATTGTTGTTTTAGCAGTTTCTAAATGGAGAACTTACCTGCTGGGAAATAAGTTCACCGTTTACACTAATCATTAAAGTATCAAATATTTTATGGATCAAAGAATTCATTCCATGTTGCAACAGAAATGGCTTGCTAAACTCTAAGATTATAATTATGAGTTAAAGTACATGAAGGGAGCTGATAACTTAGTAGCTGATGCTTTATCTAGAGTCAACTATGGAGAAGTGTTGTCTTGTCAGGCTGTTACTCAAGATCAGCCAACATGGCTCCAAGATATTCAAGACAGCTATAATAATGACTCCACTGTTGAAAAATGGATTCCAGAGCTGACGATAAAAAAACAAGAGATAGATGGATTTACTTACTTGAATGGAGTTCTGAGGTACAAACAAAGACTATACATTGGTCAGTCTGGTGATCTGAGGAAGACCATTATTACTGCCTTGCATTCTTCACCAATTGGGGGACACTCAGGAGGACAAGCCACTTATCATAAAGCCAAATTATACTTTCACTGGAAGGGAATGAAGAAACACATTCTTTCCTTTGTTAAAAAGTGTGATGTTTGCCAACAACATAAGGGATTCAACACCTCACCAGCTGGATTATTACAACCATTACCCATTCCAAATCAAGCATGGGAGAATATTAGTGTGGATTTTATCACATGGATGCCTAAGTATGAAGGAAGGGAGGTTATCATGGTGGTGGTAGACAGGCTAACAAAGTATAGCCATTTCATTGCATTAAGTCATCCATAGACAGCTGCTTCAGTTGTTACAAGGTTCATAGATAATATCTTCAAATTGCATGGCATGCCAAAACCCATTGTTTCTGACAGAGATAGTATTTTCATCAGAAATTTCTGGCAAGTATTATTTGCTAAGGTTGGCACATCCCTACATCTCACACTGCTTACCATCCACAGACTGATGGACAGACAGAAATGGCAATTGCTTGTTTGGAATCTTATTTGACGTGTATGACTAGCTCCAGGCCTACCAAATGGGTCTCATGGTTGTCATTAGATGAGTGGTGCTTTAATACATCTTATCTTACCAGCTTGAAGTTGACTCCATTTGAAGCTTTATATGGCTATCCTCCACCACAATTTGGGATCCTTTCTTCTCAGGCAGGCATTCATGCTTGCAGTTGAATACTATTGACAGCAGAGACAACAAATGGGACAAGTTCCCAAGGAAGCCTTGGTATCTGCTCAACACAGAGTCAAGCAACATGCAGATAAGAAGAGATCAGAAAGATCATTCAATGTAGGTGACTGGGTCTATTTAAGGCTGCAACCATACATACAGTACACTGTCCAGTTGAGAAGAAATCTGAAGCTGGCTGCAAATTTTTTTGTTCCTTACCAAGTACTTGCCAGGGTTGGTGCTGCGGCTTACCAGCTGAAATTACCAGTGGGCTCCATAATTCATCCTACCTTTCATATGTCAGGTGTTGGAGTGGTATCTCAGACTCAATTACCCTCTGCTGACAGCAATGGCCAACTTCAGATGTCTCCAGAGAGTGTTCTAGCTACTAGAAATATTCAAAAGAACCAGCAAGTTATATCCCAAGTTTTGGTGAAATGGGGTTTAACTAATTCTGAAGCAACATGGGAAGACATCCAGCTCAAAAACACAATTTTCAAAGTTCATCCTTGAGGAAAAGGATGTTGTGGAGTAGAGGGTATTTTTCATGTCCTTTGTCATGAACTGTTATGGGCTAACCATCTTGAGTAGGTTCCCTTAGTAAATCGTAGATAGTGTTCAGGTCATCCTTGTTGTAAGCATGTCTGTCACACGCTGGCCTGACGAATGTTGTCTTTATTATTTTGGTTGGCTGTAGGAAGACTCATTCAGATAATTAATCAACTAGAGTTACTTTACTCTTTCAGTCGTCTCTCTCATCTATCTCCTTCTCTTTCGACTACTTCTTCTTCCTTATGAATCTTCCCTTCTCATTCTTCTAATTAGATCTAACAAGAGTTGTTACTAATCAACCATTGTAGTTCAATCACTACAGGATCCGACCCTTTCCATTGAGTATAGGAGAGCAAGAAATGATATAACAATGAACATGAGGATGGTAGACAAAAAGATGGTCCAAAAAATCTCGATTATTGTTTCGTGCACAATGGGTGATCTTTCCAACCTGATTGTAGGTATTAGAGTACAGGTTGTACCCTGGCCTCTGATTAGGGTACATAACATTCACTTGTTCAACCTCTTCTTCATAAGTAGGAATGATCACTGCAACCATTCTTTGGATTACCTTCTCTATATTGTTCATCCGTTGCTCTGACTGTGAAGTCTCTTCTATCTCGCTAACTCTTTCGACACTTGAGTTGATTCTTTTGTAGAATTGTTGAGCATTTGAAGCCATATTCTCAATCAAACTAGTTGCCTGCAAGATTGTTTTCAGTAAGTGAACCATCACCAGCTGCATCAATCAAATTCCTCTGTTTTAGAAGTAATCCTCCATAGAAGAAGTATTGGATGATAAATGTTGAACATATGTTGTGGTATGGAGAGCTTGCCAACAGTCTTTTGTACCTCTCCAAATATTCATGAAGAGACTCCTAGTAATCTGCAGAATGCCACTAATCTCCTTGCGAACAACGGTCGTCTCAGAAGCAGGAAAATACTTCTTTAGAAATAGGTTTTTCATCTCAGTCCATGTTGTAACACTCCATGGAAGTAGGTAGTACAACCACTCTTCTGCTAGTTCTATTAAAAAAAATGGGAAGGCTTGCAGCATATCCCTATCACTGTCTTCGGTACCTTGCTTAATAATTGTCATCTTGTGCTGAAATACTTGAAGATGACAGATCGTATTTTCTCCTTAAAGTACCTTGAACTTTGGTAAATGGTGAACAAGATGACAAGTCTTAGGCAAGGTACCAAATCTAAGCATGGAGATATTGAAAAAGCGGGGGTCTAACAACCACACCCAATATTTCGCTTAGCTATCTGTATGGAAAAACTCCAATATACTTTTAAGAGAATCAACTAGACAGTCAGACTCAATCTTAATGAAAGTATATCAAAGAGTTATATCTCACCTTATCGATTCAATACTTACTCAAGCAAATAGAAATCTGCGAGTCCAATTGAACACAAGAGAAATCACTTGAACGGTACCAAAGACCAATGTTCAAGGATCAATCAATTTCAATCAACAACCAAAGGTTGGATTTCCCAATTGATCGATTCAACGCATAACCTGTGATATTTCAATTATATAACAAAATATAATATGGAAAAGAAATAATACAGACACCAGAAGTTTTGTTAACGAGGAAACCACAAATGCAGAAAAACCCCGGGACCTAGTATAGGTTGAACACACACTATATTAAGCCGCTACAGACACTAGCCTACTACAAACTAACTTCGGTCTGGACTGTAGTTGAACCCCAATCAATCTCACATTGATCCAAGGTACAATTGCGCTCTGATTAATAGATTTTTCGTGGTTGTAGTAGTGAAGGTTCAAACTCTCGGATTTGTGAAGGATATTTTTTTTTTAGACTTCATAAAAATAAATAAATAATTTTATATGCACAATATTAACAAAATATGGGAGAGAATTTTTACCGGGGATCAGGATTCCACCATTCACCAAAATTTATGTGATTCAATAACAATTCTTATCATGCAATTCTAGACAATATAACTCCAATCAAAGGAAATTGTGATTCTAATCATTGCCTAAATTAGATTTTGAAAACATCCACTGTTAATCGCGAGCATGAAGTATCAAAAGCAATTTACTAAGCATACTCCATCAAGAGAAAACACAATTGATTAATAAAAATCATTTACTCCATTTTTATTCGGTGCAATTAATCATAAAAGAGTTGCATAAATAAATTTAAATAAATTTTTACCACATAACTTTTGGAAGAATGGCTTCCTCCGTCACCCCTGGGATTGGGTTTAGCTACTCATGATGAAAAAACTCTCAAATTGATTCATTGGTACTCAAAAGTTGTTTACAATGAAGAGAAATGTCAAATAATCAATATTCGACCGTACTTTGCAACACATAGGAAGCGTCGGGGAAGAACGATACAAATAAAGTGCTGTAACCACTGTTTCTAAGTCGCGGGAAAGGAATTGGAAATTGTCGCAGTTAAGCGACACCTTTCAACGACTTTCCTGGAGCGTATTTTGTTCTTCGTCTTCAACTACACCAGCATAACTCTTCTCTTCTCTGCGTGATTTTCTTTTGATTCTCTCGACTCCTAAATTTTCCCCAAAGACTCTCCAACTCTTCTAAACTCTTTAGCCTTGTATTTATAGTGTTTTAGAACAAAAATATCCGACCATAACACCGTATAATCTCCCATTAATCCCATCATTGCTCGCTGCCCATATTTAACAATAACTTCCATTTTTGGCTTCTACACACGTAAACTTCGATCCTGCACGCTCTATTTAACCTTCCCCACGCCTCCGAAGTCATCGAACTCCTCCAAAACACTCCATGCATGGAAAACACACAATCAAACTCGTGTTATAGGACACGTTGCTCTGTTTTGAGATCGTGACTCAAACCAGGATTTCCAGCCAATTCCGATCGAATCCGATGCCCACAATGTGTTCCCTATCCCATATCACAACTTCCCACCAAATCTCAGCGATTGAATCGCACTAAAACACCTTCATTTTCTCGATCACAAATCTGCCAGTCTTGAATATATTTTTCCCGCCAAAAAGCTGTTTTTGAATTTAAAGAGAAGATGGATGCCCCTTAACCAGAGCTTGGGTGCGAATAGCAATTGGGTGGAAATAGTAATTTTTATGGGTTCCTCCGGGACATTTCTGGGATGCTTCCGGTGCATTTCTGGGGTGCCTACGATACATTTCTCCGGGGTGTAAAACACTGCTTTTTGAGCCCATTTCGCCGCAAGGGCTTATTTCTCTAAAAATTCCTACAAAGACATAAAAGAACACAATAAATACAAAATTGAGCACTAACAATACATACAATAGAGACATATTAGACACATAAATGCGTCTATCAACACCCCCAAACTTATTATTTGCTAGTCCTCGAGCAAATTTATTCTAGAAAGGAAAATCATTTGAACCCCTAGGTGGCCCTAGTGGCGGAGTGTTGTCTCCGGAGGGTTTACCAGAGGTGTACCCACAAAACCTTTACTCCATACCCTATCTATCTACGCAAAACCTTAGAAAGCACTAAAGAACCTCCTTGGTTGGCATAAAATTATTGACTCTAAGAGGAAGAACCCTGATGCGAAATTCCAATTGCTGTACACGAGTTTGCACTCAAGCATACCAAAATTCATATAAGTGACAGAGCTCTACTAAGATAGTTTCACGATGGACATCATACTCGGAGTCAGACTAATCACATGAAAAGATTAAGAAGATGGAAAAAGAAAAATGTAGATGGTTGAAAAGCGAACGGTGTTTCCCATATCTGTCTGAAGGCCTCTGCCAAGATGAACCTAACCTAAATGACTGAGATACCGGTCTGACTAATATTAACACACTGGCATATACAAGGGAACCAGTGGTTAATAATCCTGACTCTAGGTCAACACAACTGGCATATACAAGGGTACCAGTGGTCGACTTTATTAAACACACATTTATTTAAGAACTAACAACATGATTGGACCTTGTGGACCGAAGCGCATGTTTCTTGTCAGCAGATTACATGGTGATTCCCGTGGATCCTGCATTCCACGCTTGTTTAGGCGACGGAGACAGGGAGAACACACACATATTGCTATCCAAGTGTTAGTATTTATTTCGATTGGTCTACTGGTCTGGTCTAATTTTTTTTTTTTTGAAAAGGTAACTCAGTCACTCTATTTCACCCTAGCAAAGGTAACAACTTGAATCGTGTGCCCCACCAAATCACTTGAAATAAAAGAAAACTAAAAATAGAAAGTGAAAAGGACTCGACGAGATATGGCGAAACTATCATGTTAATTCTAACACCTGAGCTCTGTGCTTTTATGAATAGACTCTATAGATGTTTCTATCTAGTCAGATTGGTTCCTCAACTCCTAAAACAAAAATGTTTCCATCCACTTAGATTGGTTAGTGCTATCCTTAATAGGCGTAAATTTCTAGGCTCTGGAGTTTATTTATTGCAACTAAAAATTTTCTCCCATACCCCCAAACTTAAAATTAACATTGTCCCCAATGTTCTAAAGATGAAATTAAAAGCATGAACAAGGAGAGACAGTTACTATTTGAAGCAAAAGAGTGAAGGAAGGATATTACCGGGTTGCATGAGATTGGGTTACCTCCCAAGAAGTGCTAAGTTTATAGTCTTCAGCCAGACTAAGAAAGGTTTAATCACCTCGAATCATATAGCAATAGCCGAAATAATTGTGGGTTATCGAAACCAAATAGAGCTATCACAAGTAAAAGGAATCTGCAACAAGCCAAGAAAATGAACATGTACTGCATACCCTTATCTAGTTTCCTGATTAAGATACCTATGTCCCATTGTGGTTCAGGTTCAGGTTCTATGAAAGGATCTTGATAGAATATTTTCATTGGATGCACTTCCTCATAGCTAAGATCCAAAGTTCAGGTTTAAAAGTCTGGAAAAACTCAATTAAAAATAATAACAACCTGAATAACTGGGGATCCTTAAAGTCAATCAGATTTGACTTACACATGACCACAAAGAGAGTGGTGGTCTTCCTTAAACAGATGTGTCGACCCTAATCTCCTAAAGTAATTAGGTTTAGTCTCAAAACTTAATAATTGACACATCTGAAATTTATATGTTCCCACAATTGGTAGAAAAGTTTTTGGTGGGAAAACAAAGTCAATCTTGGTATTATTGCCTGGGCTAACCTCATCAACCAGAGGATGGGTTTCTAACAGTTGAGACTCGTGTTGAATATTATTAAGTTCGGGAAAACGAGTACGAAGATAGTCTTGTTGTAAGATGGTTGAGGCATTGATGTCAAGTCCCACGTGAGGGATTTTTGTAAGAGTTAAAGAACATGGAGAATGATAATCACCCCCAAACTTAGAGTTTTCGGCGTCTCTAGGTAGACTGGTCATAATCTCCCTAATTTCTAGGTCATCAGATTCCTGAAAGTGGGCGATTGATTTTTCTAAGTCAGGTTCATCCCCGCTAATCTCTACGAGTTCATCTAAGACTATTGTTTCTAAATCGTTTGACTCGAAAACAGTACTCTCAAGATAAACTGGTTCCTCTAAACCATCATCGGTTTCGTAATCATCGTCTAAAACGGGGGTATTTCTAGTCAAATCCTCGTCCTTTTGAATAGGTAAATAATTATTAAAATTATTTGGATTTGAACTAGAAATATCATTATAATCATCATCACCATCCTCCTCCTCATCATCATCACAATATAATTTTTGATATTCACGAATTCTCAAGCTTTGTTCCCAACTACATGGTCTATGTTTATAATATTTCTCATAAATCGTTAGAGGTGATTCCTCAATAAAAGTTGGAGTATCCATATATCGCTGCCCACGCATATATTCACCAAGAGTCATTTCCGAAGACGTCTCTTGATAACGAGAATTTCTAGACATATATTCTCGTAACGTCATCTCAGGTGGCGTCTCCTGAAAAGGATTCATCACCGAGGAAACACAAACTACAGAGAAATTCTACACAATCACAAACAAGGCTGACTCGACCAAATCAAACCTATAAATTCTAGCAAACAAAAAGCATGATGGCTCCACTTAGATTGTTTCTAGACCAGCTTCTATCTTTCGAAAGGGAATTCGTTGCAATTTGAGCAAACCCCTCTGGAATCAATCCGAGTCAAAGTAAGTTGAATAGAGACGAGGGAAGCTTAGTAGAGCTTTGATACCCAAGGACTCACCACATTAGAAGGCGGCGCATTCACGCATTCAACTCACAGAAACCATCATGAACTTTGAAGTGTGCTTAAAGAGCAACCAATATTTTTCGAACGAGTTTCCTATTAAGCTCGTTACCCTATAGGTCTCGTTCTAGTCAAAATTTTAGGCTTAGGATCGCGTTTGGTTTCGTTTTCCTAAGGCGGGCAAGAAGAGAACGGTGATGAAATCCGAACCCTTATCTTGTATTGGCCAGGCCTTGCCCTTTACTAGGAATTTAAAACAGCCGTATTCAAGTCCTCAGCATATATTCACCTTAAGGCAAACAGTAAACCCGCTTGCAGGAGATTCGCGGGTGTTTAGAAGTTTACCTCCCGTACCAGACGGGCGAAGAACCGCTGTAGTCGACTCGGGCCACTGACTCTGGTGTCAGTGTGCGAACCCGAGGGACCGAGACGATATAGTAATCGTCGTCCTTCCCTGCAAACAGTTTGTATTTATTTATTTTTTTAATTTATAACCCTTCCGTAGGGTTTTAAAAATAATGTCCAATGTTCAATGTCCGAAAAAAAAATGTCCAAAAATAAAAGATTACAAAAATAAAAACTTTCATTACAGTTTCTAAAAAAAAAAATTAATAAAAAAAAAATATCTAAAAAATAATAATAAAAAAAAAGTCCTTCGTCTTCTTTCCGTTCTTTTTGCTTTAAGCTTTGCTCCTAGTCTTTATGAAATCGCCAAAAATCTTTGACAACTTCTTCTTTTTCTTTTCGATCCAAGCCTCAAAACCTATATCACATAGACAAATACCCAAAGAACGTAAAAAAGAACAAAGAAAAATAAATCTAAAAAAAAAAAAATTCTACCTAAACACAATTCCGCGTCGGCGGCGCCAAAATGATTAATAGATTTTTCGTGGTTGTAGTAGTGAAGGTTCAAACTCTCGGATTTGTGAAGGATATTTTTTTTAGACTTAACAAAAATAAATAAATAATTTTGTATGCACAATATTAACAAAATATGGGAGAGAATTTTTACCGGGGATCAGGATTCCACCATTCACCAAAATTTATGTGATTCAATAACAATTCTTATCATGCAATTCTAGACAATATAACTCCAATCAAAGGAAATTGTGATTCTAATCATTTCCTAAATTAGATTTTGAAAACATCCACTGTTAATCGCGAGCATGAAGTATCAAAAGCAATTTACTAAGCATACTCCATCAAGAGAAAACACAATTGATTAATAAAAATCATTTACTCCATTTTTATTCGGTGCAATTAATCATAAAAGAGTTGCATAAATAAATTTAAATAAATTTTTACCACATAACTTTTGGAAGAATGGCTTCCTCCGTCACCCCTGGGATTGGGTTTAGCTACTCATAATGAAAAACCTCTCAAATTGATTCATTGATACTCAAAAGTTGTTTACAATGAAGAGAAATGTCAAAAAAATCAATATTCGACCGTACTTTGCAACACACAGGAAGCGTCAGGGAAGAACGATACAAATGAAGTGATGTAAGCACTGTTTCTAAGTCGCGGGAAAGGAATTGGAAATTGTCGCAGTTAAGCGACACCTTTCAACGACTTTCCTGGAGCGTATTTTGTTCTTCGTCTTCAACTACACCAGCAGAACTCTTCTCTTCTCTGCGTGATTTTCTTTTGATTCTCTCGACTCCTAAACTTTCCCCAAAGACTCTCCAACTCTTCTAAACTCTTTAGACTTGTATTTATAGTGTTTTAGAACAAAAATATCCGACCATAACACCGTATAATCTCCCATTAATCCCGTCATTGCTCGCTGCCCATATTTAACAATAACTTCCATTTTTGGCTTCTACACACGTAAACTTTGATCCTGCACGCTCTATTTAACCTTCCCCACGCCTTCGAAGTCATCGAACTCCTCCAAAACACTCCATGCATGGAAAACACACAATCAAACTCGTGTTACAGGATACGTTAATGGTGCCCCTTATCTTTAGAGTGTCTGTATTTATAACTCTGTGTCAACTGCACGTGTATAGTGTAGTATAAATGCTTTGTTCAGACATATCCTGTAATAACAATTACATTGATATTCATACTCTTAATGAAATATCTTTTTCACCTGTCATTATGGTACCAAGAGCAGGTTAAGCTTTTGATCCTTCAATGGTGATTTTTTCTTCATCTTCAACAAAATTCTGTGTTCTTTTTCTCTTGCAACACTGATTCACAGATACTCTCTTGGGTGAAGATTATTTTTCTTTGGTATTCTTTGATTCTTCACTTCCTGCAATTCTTTTTTTTTTAGATCTATTTTTTTTCCTTTTCTTTCAAATTCGATTCCTCTATCAAGATTTCATCAAATTCTTAATCAAATTTGTTCATCATACTAGCTTCTATCTTCATTCCCTTTCGTTGTTTGTTCAATTCTTGTCTTCGGTTTTTCAATTTTATCTCAAATCTTGATTTCTTTCAACGGATCAAAGACCTACAGTTCGAATTTCCACACTTCCGCTCAATACTATTGCTCATATAATCCCTTTGAAACTCAAGGATGATAATTTCATCACCTGGAAAGCTTTAATGTTACCACTTTTCAAGAAATTCCAGGTTGAAAAGTTTATTGATGGTTCTTTTCCATGTCCTGATCAAGGAACCACAAGAGCTCAACTCACTGAATATCAAGATTGGATTGCTGAAGATACAACTCTTCTTCTTTGGATTCAATCAACAATCTCTGATTCAACTATTGGTTATGTTGCTGGTGCTGCTACTTCTAGAGGATTGTGGCTCAGCATTCAAGAAAGATTTGCTCATACTTCTGCAACTCATGTGATTCATATTCGTACCAAGCTTCAATCTCTCAAAATGAGTAGTTCTGTATCAAAATATCTAATGGAGATTAAAAGCCTTCAAGATCAACTTGCAGCTGCAGGATCTCAAATTTCAGACACTGAAATGGTGGTAACTATCTTATCTGGCTTGCCTCTAGAGTATCATTCTTTTGATACTTCAATTAGAATTCGTAATCCGCCAGTATCAAGCAAGGAACTATTCAATCTACTCATGAATGAAGAAATTGTTGTAACCAATACCAAAACTGATTCTGAAGCCAAAGCTTTTGCGGCTCAACATTATCAGCAGTTCAAGCCTAACTCTAGTTACAATCCTAGACCTTCATAATCAAACTCAGTTTTTCATAGAGGTGGATCAAGAGGTCGAGGTGGTCGACATCCAAATCCTAAATTCTTCTCAAGACCTTCCTATGGAAGAGGCAATACTTCTGAAATTGAACCTTGTCAAATCTGCAAAGGCAAGAATCATGATGCTACTGAATGTCACCAAAGGCTCAATTTCTCCTATCAAGGCAAACCTCCACCAGCAAATCTTCAGGCAATGTTAGCAGTTGCAGATATTTTTGATGATTCTCCCTGGTATGCAGATAGTGGAGCTAACAATCACATCACCTCTAATGATGCTAATCTGACTACTTCTTCTCCTTATGAAGGTGCTGAGATGATTTCAACAGCTAGTGGCCAAGGTATGCACATCTCTCATATTGGCCACTCATTAAAACATGTGAATGATCATTCCTTTACTCTCAATAACATTTTAGTTGTGCCAAAAGCCTCTCAAAACCTTTTCAGTTCACAAATTTACAACAGACAACCACTGCTCTTTAACTTTTGATTCTTTTGGTTTTTATGTGAAGGACTTGACCTCTCAGAGGATCCTTTTGCAAGGGCCACATAAAAATGGTCTTTACCCTATTCAATTCAATTCACCCACTGCTCCTGCTGCATACTCCAGTTCTCTCATCACCAGAGATATTCTACACAAAAGACTTGGACATCCATCTTTTCAAACCTTGCAAAGACTGTGTCATCAATTACAACTACCAAAAGTATCTAACACACCTTTATTTTGTAATGAATGTAAACTTGGAAGAATGCACAAGCTTCCTTTTAGTCTTTTTAATACTGTTGTTGCTCAACCTTTAGAGCTTCTTCATATGGACTTATGGGGTCCCTGTCATGTTAGTTCTCTTTCAGGCTCATACTATTATGCTAATGTTGTAGATGAGTACTCCAAGTATTGTTGGATCTTCCCACTAGTTAATAAATCTGATTTCAGACAAGTTTTCATTAATTTTGTCACTCAAATTGAAAACTTCTATTCTTTGTCTGTTAAATGCATTAGAACTGATAATGGTGGTGAATTTACTGGTAATCTTCTTAAAGCTTATCTTACTCAAAAAGTCATACTTCATGATTTTTCCTGTCCCAATACACCTGAGCAAAATGGGGTTGCTGAGGTAAAACACAAACATATTTTGGACATTGGTAGAACTCTTTTGATTCAATCTGGTCTCCCTGCCATGTTTTGGGTAGAGGCTTTTCAAACTGCAAATTATCTAATCAATAGATTACCAACAAAATCTCTAAACTTTGTATCTCCTTTTGAATTTCTCTTTCATAAGTCTCCTAATTATGACTTTTTGAAATTCTTTGGTTGCTCCTTCTTTCCATGGTTGAAACCATATACATCAAATAAGTTACAACCTAGAAGTAAGCACTGTGTCTTTCTAGGATATAGTCTTTATCACAAAGGTTATAGATGTTATGACTTCACCACTGGCAGAGTATATATCTCTAGACATGTGTTATTCAATGAATCCAGTTTTCCTTTCAAGACTTTTTCATTTCATACTATTTCTGCAACTGTTCCATCCATCATTCCTACTTGTGATGCTTCTACTGCTCCTTCAATCTCTGAGTCAGTTCCTCCTCCAACTCTCACCACCTCCACTCCCAATACTAAAACTAAAGTCATTCCTCAAAATGATTATTCCATGATTACTAGGGCTAAAAGAGGTGTGTTTAAACCAAAAACTATGCTTGCCACTAAACATTTATTACCTGCAGCTTACTTAAGTGATACAGCATCTCCAGTTCCAACATGCTTTTCTCAAGCAATAAAGAATCCAAAATGGAAGGTAGCACTTTTTCAGGAACATGAAGCTTTACTTAATGCTGGTACTTGGTCTTATGTGCCTTCTTCACCTGAGCAAAATGTAGTTGGCTGCAAATGGGTCTTCAGGATCAAATATAATGCATATGGTTCACTGGAAAAATATAAAGCAAGACTAGTGGCAAAGGGGTTTCATCAACTACCAGGACTTGACTTCACAGAAACATTTAGTCCTGTTGCCAAACCAACAACTGTGAGGATTGTTCTTTCTCTTGCAGTTCAATTCAACTGGGCAATTACTCAACTTGATGTAAGTAATGCCTTTCTCCATGAGGATATGCAAGAAAAGGTATTTATGGCTCAACCACCTGGATTTATTAATCCCCAATACCCAAATCATGTATGCCTACTTCATAAATCCATCTACGGACTCAAGCAAGCACCCAGAGCATGGTATGCTAAACTTGCTCAAGCTCTTATTTCTCTTGGCTTTGTTACCTCATATGCTGATACTTCATTGTTCATTCACAAAGTTGGATCATTTATTACAATTATCCTAGTTTATGTGGATGATAACTTACTCACTGGCAATGATTCAAATCATATGCATACTATTGTCACAAACCTGCAAGCTAGTTTTCCCATCAAGGATCTAGGCAACATACATTATTTCTTGGGTTTAGAAGTCAAAAGAGATAACTATGCTATGCATCTTTCTCAATCCAAGTATGCACTTGATCTACTGAAGAAAACCAATATGACTGGTGCCAAAGCATGTTCTTCTCCTGCCTCAGCAACAGTCAAACTGAGCAAGTCAGATGGTTCCTTCTAGGGGTGTAAATTAGGGCAGGCCGGGCCGCCCGACCCAAAAACTAAGACATGCCGGGCAGGCCAGGCTTAATATTTGTGAGCCCGTAAAAAAATTCAGGCCGGACTGGCCGGGCACAAGTAGATAATTTGCTACCCAAAGCCCGCTTTTTACACGGGCAGGCCAGATCGGGCCGGACAAGCCACTATTTTGATTTTTTTTTTAAGTTTAAATTTTCAAATGAACGGTATTAAATACAATATCCTTTCCTTTCCAACATCGCATATGATAAGTGATAGTATTATTTTATATTTAAATTACACTGACAAATTTTTAATTTTAGCCTATAATAAATAATTAATTAGAGTACAATAAACTTTCTAATAAGAAAATATATTACCATTAATGTTTTGAAAAGGTTAATTATAAGTAAAAAAGCAATTATATATTTTATTTTTCTTGACACAAAATTGACAATTATAAAATTGTAACTTTTAAGTCTTTTAAGAGGATATTAAATGATTAATGGCACATAGAAGGCTTTCAGGCCGGGCACCAGGCCGGGTATCAGGCCGGGCATCATAATTAATCGCAAAGCCCGAGACCGCCCAATAAATTAATCCAGGCCGGGCCGGGTGGTCCATGACGGGCCATAACAGGCTTTGGGCTACTTCGGGTACAGGCGGGCTCGGGCGGATACAGGCAGGCCGAGTATTTTCGGGTATTATTTACACCCGTAGTTCCTTCCTTCCTGATCCTTCAGAATACAGGTCAATTGTTGGAGCTCTTCAGTATTTGACATGGACCAGACCTGATATATGTTATGCTGTTAATCAAGTCTGCCAATTCATGCAGAATCCTACCACTACTCATTTTGAAGCTGTCAAAAGAATTCTCAGATATATAAAAGGCACAATTGAGTATGGTATCAAATTCACAAAAGGTTCTTCTTTTTTACTGGGTTTTTCAGATGCTGACTGGGCAGGCAATATTGATGACAGAAAGTCCACTGGTGGTTACTGCATTTTTGTGGGTTCAAATCCTATCTCCTGGTCCTCTAGAAAGCAAAGTACAGTTGCCAGATCCAGCACTGAAGCAGAATATAGAACTTTAGCTCATAGTGCTGCTGAACTAGTTTGGGTCTGCTTTATCCTCAATGATCTTCATTTCCCACTACCTGCAGTTCCCAGATTAGGTCGTGACAACATAAGCTCAATCTCTTTGCTTCCAATCCTATTCAGCACAGTAAAATGAAGCATGTTGCTCTGGACTTTCACTTTGTCAGAGAACTGGTACTATCTAAAGCCTTGGATGTCTTTTATGTTCCTACTCTTGAACAGGTGGCTGATATCTTCACCAAAGCCTTACATGGTCCCAGATTTGGCTATCTCAGAGACAAAATGCAAGTTCATCCTTCTTCACTTCAGTTTGAGGGGGGGTAATGGTGCCCATTATCTTTAGAGTGTCTGCATTTATAACTCTGTGTCAAGTGCACGTGTATAGTGTAGTATAAATGCTTAGTTCAGACATATCCTGTAATAACAATTACACTGATATTCATATTTTTAATGAAATATCTTTTTCACCTGTCATTACACGTTGCTTTGTTTTGAGCTCGTGACTCAAACCAGGATTTCCAGCCAATTCCGATCGAATCCGATGCCCACGATGTGTTCCCTATCCCATATCACAACTTCCCACCAAATTTCAGCGATTGAATCGCACTAAAACACCTTCATTTTCTCAATCACAAATCTGCCAGTTTTGAATATATTTTTCCCGCCAAAAAGCTGTTTTTGAATTTAAAGAGAAGATGGATGCCCCTTAACCAGAGCTTGGGTGCGAATAGCAATTGGGTGGAAATAGTAATTTTTATGGGTTCCTCCGGGACATTTATGGGATGCTTCCGGTGCATTTCTGGGGTGCCTACGATACATTTCTCCGGGGTGTAAAACACTGCTTTTTGAGCCCATTTCGCCGCAAGGGATTATTTCTCTAAAAATTCCTACAAAGACATAAAAGAACACAATAAATACAAAATTGAGCACTAACAATACATACAATAGAGACGTATTAGACACATAAATGCGTCTATCACGCTCCTTACGTCTCTGATCCCAGCAGGATACTACGCACTTGATTCCCTTAACCGATCTCACCCAAAACTAAGAGTTGCAACGACCCAAAGTCGAAGACTTTGATAAATAAATCTGTATCACACAGAAAAGTCTAGGGTAATAGATAAATCTGTCTCCCACGGAAATACCTACGAGTTTTTGTTCCTTCTTTTGATAATCAAGGTGAACAGGAACCAATTGATAACCTGGACTTATATTCCCGAAGAACATCCTAGAATTATCAAACACCTCAGAATAATCTTAATCGACTAGCGAAAGAAGATATTGCGGAATCACAAACGATGAGACGAAGGTGTTTGTGACTTCTTTTATATCTTGCCTATCGAAGAAATCAATCTCAATCCAATCTTACGATTGTACTCAAATACGATAGAAACATCAAGATCAGATCATGCAACTACAAAGAAAATAGTTGGGTCTGGCTTCACAATCCCAATGAAGTCTTCAAGTTTTTAACCTACAAGATCTCGAGAATAAACCTAGCTAATGCAACTAGTATCACACAGGAGGTATGGGAATTAGGTTTCCCAGTTGCTAGAGTTCTCCTTTATATAGTCTTTCAAATCAGGATTTGCAATCAATGTTAGTTTAGTAACAAAGCATTCAATATTCACCATTAGATGAAAACCTGATTTGATTCAAGCTAATATCTTTTAACCATCGGATCGAACTTAGCTTGTTACACACAAATGAAATGCA
Source organism: Papaver somniferum (assembly GCF_003573695.1). Classification (NCBI taxonomy): domain Eukaryota; kingdom Viridiplantae; phylum Streptophyta; class Magnoliopsida; order Ranunculales; family Papaveraceae; genus Papaver; species Papaver somniferum. The sequence continues at coordinate 56,849,493 of NC_039368.1, read as the reverse complement.
CGTTTATTTAGGTTTGTGTAACCGTACCCAAACATGTACACTTAGTTGGTTCAACAGTAGTTAACCAAATGGTTAGCCATATGAGCACTTTCATATCAACCATATTCCTCTTTACCACAACTAGTTCAAATGACTCAAATGAACTAGTTAGAGAGTTGTTCAATTGCTTAGATCTTATAGAAGTATACAAGACACAATCGAATCAAAAACGATTTGATTCACTCGAATCAATTCATGAACTTTATAGCCACGGTTTGCAATTATGCATTCCTTAGTTTATATAAGTTTAAGTTCACGAATAACCGTTTGTAGAAAATAACCAACTTAAGTACGCATACTGGTACGCGGACTTAAGTACCTGGAATAAGTTTGTTTTCAGTTCATAAATTCTAGCAGAAATTCACGGTATGTGAACTTCCGACAGTGCGCGTACTGGTACGCGGACTTTATTTCAGGTTTTCCTGAGCAGAAAAGTACGCATACTTTGGTTCAAGGAATAATTACTTACACACGTATGTGTTAATGCACAACGTTTATATCCTTCCAAGGTTATATATTCTAAACTATCATTTCAACCATTGAAACATTATTAGAGGACGTTATATAGTTGTTATTCACAAACCATTTTTCGTCAAGGCCATTTTCAAGTAATTGAAACTAATATGAATTTCGTCACTAGTAAAGCTGAACTTGGACAAAGCGAAAGCTTACTAACACATATTTTGAAAAATAGATACGTGAGATGAACTCGGCTCGAAATAGCAAATGTGTATAACCAAAGTCTATATAGCAATAAGACTTTTGTCTCAAGATAGGAGATAAAGTAGATAGACTTTTGAGTGATAGATAAGTTCAAGTCTCCATATACTTTTTAGTCGATGAAGTTCCACCAGTTCCTTGAGAAGTTCTTCGTCTTTGTATGATGATCATCATGGAGTCTTGAGCTCAACTATACTTTCTATCCTAGTCCGAGACGAGGCTAATAGTAGACTAGAAATCAAGACTTATAGTTTTGAATCAAGACTTATAGTTTTGATCACTAATATTGACAAACATGCTTGAGATAGCAACACATGCGAGTTCGACCGAGAAGTACTCTAACATATATCAACTCTCTTGGTTGGTTATAGTAGTGAAGCAGTAGGGAGGTTGTAATTATCTTGAGCTTCGAATACAATTGCACTGGTCCCGCAAGTCATGAACGATCAATAGAGGGTACACGAGAGAACGTTGTTTTCGGTTGGGAAGTATGGCCACGAGCATTTCCGGACATTACTTTAAGCATAGCTAGTCGTTATTGAACTATATTCTTGTGTGATCTAAAGGGAAATCCTATTCCCTTTCAGATTTGGAAAGTCTGATCAAATATGGGATTCGTTAACCCTCTTTCTTGAATACTTCCCAGCATTGCATATCCTCTTCTGCATAACATCTCTCGCTTCCTTGGAATCGTGGAAGATGGTTATGGATGTCTTGTTGCCGGTGATAGTCAAAATTTTAAATTTAGTACAACATGTCTTCAACAACATATTAGTGTTGCCAGAGCGGAGTAGGAAGCATGGACGCAGTCCCCACTCTACATGTCCCACAAGAGGAGGAGGCTTCTTAATTGGATGAGGGTCCTGATATAAATAGATTTTGTAGATTGTCATTGCAACCTCAATATCGGTATTGCTGACTCAGAAGACGTTCTGCTGGAATTGGCGGGTGTTCTTTTACTGATGAATCTCTTTAGTGTTCTTCTAATATATCTGTACATGCTTCAAGGAGAGATAACTTATTATCATTGGTGGAGAGACATGAGTAATTTTTCGTCTCCTTCAGGTGCATGCTTCAAGATCATTTGGGTTCATACTCCATAGGTGCTGTGATAACCTATTTTTCGCATTTATCTTCCCACAATAGGTAAGACTCTTTTCTGGAGGAGGTGAAAAGATCGGGTTGAAATTGATGGTTGTGTTAGGTTGATGTCAATCCCCAAGTGGATAACTCACCAGACACAAGATAATTTGATAGAGGTATCATGCTTCTATCTAGTTGATCCTGAGTCTCCCTGCATATTTAGTTGGCGCTGACGCGCTGGGGCTAGGAAAAGAATTTGGATGAAAGTTGGAGTTGAAGCTCGCGTTGACATGAATCATCCGAGTTGTCAACCTTGGAACCATCCTCGCGTCTGTGTTGCGCTTCATAGATTGTTATTAGGCACATCAATGGGTGTTGTCAATGCGCATGCTTTCTCGAGTATGTCTACGACTTTGGGTGTCTTGATGGAATGACACTGATATCTTGCATGCATCGACTAGTGTCTCTCCAGATTCAACATATTTGAGATGAGTAGTGCTGAGCAGTCCCCGGCTGCACTATTTTTGCCTTCACCATCTGAGAAGGTTCAAGGTGTATTCCATTTCCATTTGGAAAAGATAATCTTCCTCCTGAAATAACACGGTTAAGAGAGATGAGGATGCCTTTACATTGTGCCTTTGAGAAGTATGGAAGTTCTTATATGCGTTCCATCAGAGACTGAACAACTTGATTGATGGGTTCTGCAGACATGATGAAGCCCTTGACAAAAAGAAAGTCCATGTGCACCCCTTTAGTACCCAAGAAATTTTTTCCTGAATCAATCTTTTCTTTGAAAATACATTTCAGTATATTACAATCACTTCTTCTATTTCTTGTTCGGTTAGTGGTCGTCTGACAGGAGGTAACTTGATTGCACCATCTTGAAACCACCTCTAGTAATTCAACTACTTCTTCCATCGGAGAGGAATGTCTAGAAGCGTATTTCTTATTGATGTTGTTAGCGTCGAGCCAGATATGGTGTACCTTGGAGCTGGTTTTCTCATTGTTACGCTTGCACCTGTGGTGTTGTAGTTGGAGATGGTGGGGATGCACGTGCAAGATATTTCATCTCTGAGGTGGTGAATTTTCTCTTGCTCCTTAAGTGCTTACAGAAGTTCAAAGGCTGTATTGCTTGTCGATCCTTTGATGGCGAACGATCAACGACATCCAGGATAGGAGCTTTGGAGATTTCGTGATCATTAGTGGATTCTTGAAGCATACTTAGCTTGCTCTCAGAAGCTTGAGAAAATTGAGTAACTGTTGTGACCATACCTTCTTTACAACGAACTCTTGGAATCCATCAACCTTGTATGTTACTAAATGCGTGTCAAACTTGTCACCTTTTTCTATTTCTTTTGGATTGAAACATATCCACTATAACAATTAATCACGAAACATTCCAAAGATATTCTGAGTATATATTTCATCCTTGTGTTTTAGCATTAAGTTCCTTTTGTCGATAACTTGTTTTGTATGCTATGACATATAATTAATTTTCTTAAATTGTTTTGTCAACCATTGTTTTTAATGCTTGGTCGTATCTAACAACAAATTCTTTAAGATTAGTCTTTTACGAGACAAATTCATTAAAAAAACAATTCACTCATTCACTACGACCTGTTGTATTCATCCCGGCATAAAAAGTTCCACGGTGGTATACATGCACCCAAGACTCACGAATTTCATATAAATCTGTTAGCCAACCATTATTACTTAAGCCAAACTCTTCAATCATGGTGTTCTACTTCTCCTCAAAATCTTTGATTTTGTAAGTATGATGGATGTATTTTTTCCCATATATTTCTTAAATTTTGATTCTTTTAAGTAAACATCCGACAATTTCTCTCCGATATTTTTTTATATGCCAGAGACAGAGGATGATGAGTGTTTGGGAATACCTTCTTTATAACATCGGTCATGGAAGCATCTTAGTCCGTTATAATATCATACAGATGATTTCACGCCAAATACTAAACAACCATGATAATATAAATTCGGTCTCGTCCTGTAGAAGTGCACATCCAAATTCTATGGTTTGATAATGGTGATTTTCCCCTGTAAATGGAGTGTTGCATATCATATTTATTTGTTTGATATATAGTATAAAAAAAAAACTACTTCACTGAACCGATCATATGACATACGTGACCGAGTATCAACACAGAAAAAGTTTACTTCTTTGCTATTTTTATCAACTTGAATTGCATAAAAAAATTGTGGATTTTCAATTTGCTTCATCTGTAAGTAATTGGTGACTGACTGGGTATCACCGACTTCTAAATTCTTATGCCTGACATTGGGTAAATGATTCCAACAATCTCTTCGAGTAAACCTTATATCTACGCACCACCAAAAATCGACGGGACTTAGGCAATTTGAATGCTCCTTATTAAATGCCCATGTCAGATCATTCACACCTTCTGGCATGCACCTATTGATGTGCATGCGCTTCCTCTTTCTTGGAGATACAAATTTGTGGTTGTGAATATCCGAGAATGTCGTTACCATCCATTTACTATGCTTTTCGTCAAAAAGAAACTGAATTTTTACCTTGCACTCACATTTAATGGTATTGCAGCTTTTCCATTTTTTTGTCCACTCCTTGTATGTTTTCTTATTTCTTCTTCTTTCCCTCCGGGTCACATACCATATAGCTAGTTGTCACTTCATCCACACCAACACATGTTTTGTTTGTTGATCGAATCCTTACTAAAAATCCATTAAGCCGTCCATATTTGGTATGATACTCCTGCGCTTCATCGCATGTATTAAATTTCATTCCTTAATATGGGTTTTCTAAATTACTAACATCATTTTTTCACGCGAAAAATCATTTACATCTTCAGCTTCACTATTGAGAACTTGATCATTACCACAAGTGAATGTATTCGACAACTTATCCATAGTCAATTTATCATGTATTTAAATGGAAAGTTGAAAACTAATATCTAATAATAACAACATAAATGGAATATACTTCATCAAGAACAAAGCAAATGCATAACTCACAGAGCGAAGTGTGGGAAATGAAGAGGAAAAAAACCCATACCCGTTAAAGTTTCTACAGAGGATGAAGTAGAGATTAATTAATTTCGTGATCATCGTAAGCCAACAACGGGAGAACTTCACTATGATGGAGATATGATGAAGAAGATTGAAAACAAATTTCAGAGAAGATAAAAACGTGGGCAGATACATTTAGAAAGTTACAGCAGAAAATATATATCTTTCCTTAAAAATATCGTATTAGAATTGGTTGCTCGACTTGGCATGGATGAAGTCATGCAAATATTTTGACTCAAAAATAGCCACATCAACACATATCACCATCCTTGGATGAAAAATATCGCGGTTGAGAATTTTTGTCTACTCCATGCGTCAAAAGTAAGAGTATCGTGATCCCTACTCTTTACTATATATATATATATCTATATATCTTTGCATTTGGTTTGGTATAATATCGTATATCATATAAAACCTTCCTAGTTTGGGGCCTGCCATTAGAAGATAAAAAGAGATATTTTGAAGTAAAGTGAAATACACCTGATCCAACTATTTTAGTTAATAGCTAATTTGTCCCTGATTAATTAGTGTTAATTCAATTGATTAACAAATATTTAATTTTGTTAACTCGGAAATCAACTAATTAAATGATTACCAAACATGACATTTTATTGATTTTTTTTTTTTTGTAAAATCATCAACCAAGAATCGTTCGATGTTTATGCTCTCGTAGGACGATTGTGGTTGATGTTCATCATTTATGAACAAAACTCATAATCAAACGACACAAATTACTACATAGACCGATTGTAGCTTAAAAAACAATAGAATTTTTACCCAGAATCGGTCGATATGAACCTTCACATGAACCGATTATTTGCTAATGTTGAAAAACATTAAACATATTCATACTCATTTTCAATTCGAGTATGAAATCATACTGGTTTTATATTGGGTGTAAAATCATACTCATTTTCAATCCGGGTATAATTGTTTTCATTTTAAGTAAAATTTTTATACTCGAACTAAAATCGAGTGTACATCACTCGGCTTTACAGTAAGTATGATTTCATACTGAAAAGGAGAGGGTACCCAAATATACCTCAAGCTAAAAAATTTCCTACCTATAAGTCCTTTCTCCGAAAGTGATTGTCTATGGACAGAGTCGAGACAATACAACTAATCGGTTCACACTTTGTGTGATCGTCTATGGATACAAGATCGAGACAATACAACAACGAAGTATGTTTACTTGATACAAAGGTCCGGACTTAACCAAACACAATAGGATTACTTGATACACGAGGAAACCCCAAACGCAAAAAAACTCCGGGACCTAGTCCAGAATTGAATACTCTCAGGATTAAGCTGCTACACAATATTACACTTAACTTCGTATAGTTGAGACCAAGTAACTAACCCTATAGTTCACCTAGTTCCGTCTGTATTCCCACGCCTCTGACTTATGAATAAGTCATGTACTTGGAATAATCTTTTTGGTTCGTATTCCAAACAGTAAAGGAACAACAAATATGTTTGGTATTAACTCTATTCAACCATGTGATATGAGTCGGACAAAGGCTCTTCCGTTTATCTTAACATAAACTCCTTCGTCAGGTCCTTAGATCTATCTTATATTCAATTACCGAAGTAATCGTTTAAGATTAAGCCAACAACGCCTTTATTCCGAAGAATCGTGTTGATGCCGATCTACTCAATTAATCAATCCAACTTACCACAAGGATAAACCGATTATTAATTGGATCCTATTTTACCCAAACAAGTATTGTGCACACCAAAGATTATAAAACCCAAGTCAGATTCTCAATATCTTCTTTGTCTTCAAATCTTCTTAAATCTTCAATAAAAACCTGCACACAATCACTTGAATCTCTTGTGATCAATCACGCACTGAACGGAGTCTGTTAACAATGGATTATCACAAGATCGTCTTTAGAACTCACAACAGTCTAAAGATCCTTGTCGAAACTCTGAACTAGTTTGAGTGAATCTTATATCAGAAGAGAAGATTCTCAAGAATAAACAAACTAGGTGCAATCATATTTCAACCACTGTCAGTCAATCAAATCAATCGAAAACAAAAGATAAACCGCAATTATCTAGTTTCCCACCAAAGGTACACGCTAGAGCTTATCAATCCCAAAGAAGACTTTAAACTGAGCGAAAGTAAGAGATTTCTCCTAATTAGGTTACTCTCCTCTCCGAATAGGCGGCTACACCAGTAACAACAACAAAAGAGGAAGTCTGTTGTTACGAATGATTAGTTTGCTAGAAAGGCAAACTTCAAGTATTTATAGACAAGGAAGTTTGGACACCAAGGAATTTCCAAAAACGAAAATATTTTCAAGATATTCACTAAAGAACAAATTCGGTTTCCATAATTCTTGGAAATGCTCTGTCCAAAAATAATGATTGAAATCTCTCAGAAAATCTAATTAGTAAATGCACATTACTAATTCTGGAATTTCCCTACAAAATGAAATTAATAACCTTAATTAAAAGATTCTTAACTTACTTATGTTTCGATCCTGAGATTCTCTTCCCGTAGCCGTTAAGGAATATCTTTGAAAAATTAAAGAAATAAACATTCATAGCACGTGTTCAAAGTTTGTCGACATCTTTACTTTGTAAATTCTCTTTCACACTTACAACCTTGAAACCGATTTTCCACACTTCCAAAAAAGTTTAGAATTGGTTCATCTAACTTTCAAGAACTATGTGATTGATCAAACCAACATTCAATCACAATCAAGGGTTTAACGGTTCTACCAAAATAAGTTTCGGTTATACCTCCATGTGAGTACTGTGCATAGTCACACTAGCTTTCCAAAATTCGGTTTACTAGGTACTAGGATCGGTTCCCCACATATATATGGTATCTAACTTATATGTGTTGCACATGTCCATAGGATCGGTTCCCCTTTTCCTAAAAACGTGTTGCACATGTCCATAGGATTGGTTCCCCTTTCTACTATAGACCTTGCTGCACCCCATATAAGGATCGGTTCCCCTTGATGTACTGCACCCCTTACAAGGATCGGTTCCCCTTTCCTTTTAATTGGTGTTTATGGGTGAAAATTGTTTCTGCGGTTTTTGGTAAATTTGGGTGTGTGTGGATGAGAAACGAATCTAAATCCTAAACAAATGCGCTGCACAGGAGTGCTTTTGATTCGAGAGATCAATCTATACAATTCTAGCCTAAACCAAGAAATGGCCATTCCAGACTTTCTTCGGTCACAAAGTGAAGGAGATGGGGTTGATCTTAGGGAGGGAAGTGAATAAGGTGTTGAGATTGTAAAGTTGTTGGCTGTTTATGACTTGTATCAGAATATCTATCTGTCTTGCAATAATGTAAGCAATCAGCTCTGGGTGTTTGGATACGTTGTACCAACACTTGATTTCTGTCTGTTTTGAAAATAGGGAGGAGAACCTATTTATCCAAGCCATTGAGCAAAACCCTCGTCTCTCGTGGGAAGTGTGGGAAGTGGAGTGATGGAATAGTGGGGTCGTTTTAGTGTCACACGTTCAGTCTTTGCCCACTTCTCCCATCATCACTAACCGTCCACGCCTCCTGACACGTTCTTGTGATGGTGCGTTGCACGGTGCACGCTGTAAACCGCCAGACCAATACCCCAGTAAGTATCTCCCAGTTTGTGACATGCTTGATGTCTCGAATGAGTGGATCGTGGGACCCACTGGAAGTAGCATACGATGCTAAGTTAAATAACTGAGTTATTTAGGAAATCTATATTCATGAAATATCGTGTATATTCTATGCATGTAATGCATCGAATATAATCAATATATATGAAGCATCACTGTTTTAAAGCTTAACGGAGTAAGTCGCGGATTAAGCGTCTTAAAACAGATGCATGTCTAGCCATCTTCGAGTGATCACTTGGAGGCTGCACAGAAAAAACCTTCCTTGGCCGATCACATGATGTGGTAGAGTGACGGATGGTAATCACCATGACATCTTATTGGCCATTTAACTCCTAGCCCGGGATGTCCAACCAAGATGGTAGAGTTGGACGGACGGGATGATCTATGACGCTCATCTGCGACCGTTGATGAAGTTTTAGAGTTTTGAAGAGGTGCGCAAGCATCACTCTTCAACTTGGTCGAAGCCGAGCATAGGAGGCGTTTTTGGAAGGACCGACCGGGCATGCATGTAGACGGCTTTCCAGTGTACATGTCCGTACCTTATTGGCTCATGAAGGTGCGATCTAGGCCACTTAATTTTACCGGTAAAGAGGAGTGGCCGAGATCGATTTGTGACAGGAATCATGTGCCGAAAAGGATTCTTAAAGGGGCGCGGCATACCACCTTCAAGGCACACGAATCGAGGCATCCGTCCATGGTTTGTCTTGGTCGGTCAGTCACAAGAATATTTGGGCCCACGGTGATCACGTTGATACTCTCCGGACCTCCTTAGTCTATACCTGCACACTTCATCCAAGATGGCGAAGATGGACGCTCGTGATCGATTAACAACACATGCATGTCGCAAACCTTAATTAGGGTTTCACGCCGGTCATCACCAATGCTACTTCAACCGGAAGAATTGCCAAGCTATTCTCCTCTCCTGGGAGGCGAACCACGTGGGACCCACATTTGGCCAGCGGTGAACATGGTGATACCTGTCCGACTGCTATAGGCCTGATCTAATTTATCCAAACATGCTGGTGAATTTGGATGGTCGCGATCAATTTAATACCTTAGTGGAATTTCCTGTGACGTTTAAGCATCACGCCGGCCATACTTTGGGCAAACACACGTTACTCCATGGCTAAGTCAGGAGATGGTCGATCAGGTAGGTAGAAAGGGGGCCCGCCGGTGTGCAAGACAATGCTTGTTCGCCAGACATGGCCTGATCCACGCCGTCCAATCGTGCCGCTGAAGTTGAACGACTGTGAATATTTTGAGACCGACACTGGCGGCTCTTGCTCGTGCGAGCTTCTTTCGAGCCGCTCCATACCAATCTGGACGTCCAACTCCGGTCTGGCGTTTGGTGGTTATTTGGAGGGAATGACATGCATTCGACCGGCCAGGGCATAAACGGGCCCGCTGGTGGTCATCAAGGTGGTAGCCTACTCCTGCTGGGGATCGTCTAGGCTGGTTAAATCATGCGATCAACCTACGTAGCCGTGATTATTTCTAAGACTGATACGGTCAGTCCAGATAAAATATGCTTAATAGGGTTAATATAAACACACCGAGAGTTGTTGCCTGTACGGGTATTTCGTGCATGCCTCATTATTGATACTTGGATATTCATGTTACTCTATTGAGAGCAACACTCAATCATCATGCCGCACAAATAATGGGAGTCCTGTTGAGAAAAACACAGGAAATACAAGGCGACTCATGCATTAATTAATAATACTAGAAATTCACAGAATATCCGGGATTGTTGCTACATGATCCGTTCTAGGTGAATTTTGTGTATTTAATTCACAGAATATTGGGATTGTTGCCACATGCTCCATTCTAGGTGAATTAATAAAGCGAAGAAGAATTCATCACTTATCAAATAGATTTATCCTCTGCAGGATGTCAGCGTATTAAGTTTTGGCTTTTACAATTTTAGCCTCGAAAAAAATCCACCATCAACTTTAAGTCCCCTGTCTAACGCATAATGGTTGCATTATTTTGGGGTAGGCATGGGATGGTGACAAACAGAGATAAAACTTATGTGACAAAGTTAGATGTTACCAGGAGAGATGGTCGTCCTGTTCTTGGAACATGTCACATTCAAGAGGCATCCAGGCGAGCGATCCCCTAGCATGATGCCGGTTGGACCCATGTAGATTAGGCATACAGTTTGTATGTATGTATCACTGAGGCGTTGAAGCGGCTTCGGGAGAGAGCGTTGAAGCAAGCTTCTGGAGCAAGCGGGTCCCGAAGAGCGATGAAGCAGTATCTAGAGCGAACGTCGAAGAGAATCCTGAAGAGAGCGCTAATGCAGCTTCTGAAGCAAGCGGGTCTCGGAGAGCGTTGAAGCAAGATTCTGGAGCAAGCGGGTCCCGGAGAGCGTTGAAGCAGCTTCTGGAGCGAAAGTCGAAGCGAATCCTGAAGAGAGCGCTAAAGCAGCTTCTGAAGAAAGCGGGTCCCGGAGAGCATTGAAGAAAGCTCCTGGAACAAGCGGGTCCCGAAGAGTATTGAAGCAACTTCCTCAGGAGAGAGTTGAAACGCCTTCTTCTGGAGAAAGATCATTGAATCGGCTTTTGCTGGAGGGAGCATTGAAGCGGCTTCTGCTGGAGAGAGCGTTGAAGCGGCTTCTGCTGGAGAGAGCGTTGAAGCGGCTTCTGCTGGAGAGAGTGTTGAAGCAGCCTCTTCTTCAGTTTGGTTTCCCCTTACGAATTACATGTTTCTTGATTGACCATCTCTCTTGTGTTGAAGAAGTTCTTGACTTTGTACGTAGTGGTCGTTGATATGGTGAAGCTCTGGATGGTATCAATCGACGAGAAACAACGGTTCTTGGCAGCAGCTGTGATCAGAAGAGACTGGCAGGGAGAGGCGTGGTGGAAACTTGCACGAACTTGACACTCTTCATACAATGGTAGAGATCGTCTCGTTATTAGAGGGATAAGCTGGAACCGATATCTTTCTTGATGTTTCTTCATGAAATAGAGAAGAGGGAGACAGTCCCCTGCACACGAGTATCCAGAGCTTTCGACTTGATAGATGTTGTCACGCTAGGTTCATGAGGCCTTCTTTACGTCTGCTCTCTTGAGTATATCCTCGTCTTTGGACATCTTGGAATCATAATGATAGCTTGCTTGCATCTCTCTAAATTCACCATCTTTGATATGGGAAGTGTTAAGCAATCCCTGTCATACTCCTTTGGTAGCGCAACTACTTCTTCTACGGGAGACAAATTCTGAAAGCATCTCTCATTGATGTAGTTACCGCCGATACAGATATGGAATATCTTGGACGTTGTTTCACCATTACGGCAGTCGTGCATATGGTACTGGAGTTGGAGTTGGTGATTTTGGACGTGCATGATGTTGTATCTCGATGGTTTTCCTCTTGATGCTTCAGCGAAACTGCTTACAGAAGGCTGAAGCTTGCATTTCCTATTGGTGAGATGTATGCTTCCACGGACATTATGAGGATCTTCATTGCGGGCAGGCTTGTTCTTTCTAGCAGGGAAGGTGCTGTTGCAACTTGAACATTTCGCAGCTTCACGGAGTTCATAGGATGTCTGAAAGCACAGGTTTTTTGACAAAGCACGATTGACAGGTACGATCCTATTGATGCACAATTACACCACTTGATGTTCAGTCAGATTTGGATTGTGACCATTCAGTGCTTGAATTAGGGATCTCTTGACATAATCATTTGGATGTTCAATATTTCGCTGAAGCATTCCTCTTAAGTCTGACAGAGTGATTCGCCCAAACTGCGGATTCTTTCGCGACACGATGATGCGGACATCGCTGTATTCTTGAGGCTTCTCCCTTGAGGTGTCGACTCCAGTAGATCTGAAGATGTACCGGGCTCGCTCTTCGTCCGGGCTGACATAATAGGCGAACCCTTTATGATGATTTGGAGATGACAACATTCGTTGAATCTTCCGAAACGCTTCCTGTTATAGTGCGGTCCAGACGAAACTTGCTCCTCTCTTCAGCAAGGGGGTGAATGAATCAATAAGCTGGGATAGACCAGGTATAAATCGTCCAATGTAGTTCACCTTGCTCATGAATCCTTGGAGTTCCTTCACAGTTGGCGGAGGCGGCATCGTGAGGATAGCTTTGAGTCTTGGACGGGTCCTCCTTGATCCCCTCGGCAATTACCTTTCTAACACTTGCCATAGGACTCATGTGTGATCTGCCCGAGATTTCGATTTGACTACTATATCATCCACATAGTCTTCGAATTGTTGTGTCATGCTCGTACATCCTTATCTGATTGTACCCGCTATATCCATCCATGAAGGAGAACATGTCGTGTCCGCTGGTGGCATCTACTAACATGTCAATGTTAGGTAGAGAAAAATCGTCTTTTGGGCAGCATCTGTTCAAGTCTCTGAAATCTAAGCAACACCTGATCTGTCCGTATTTCTTTTTTACCGGAACTACATTATCCAACCAGGTCGGATGATGGATGTGCTTAATGAAGCCAGCAGCTAGCAGCTTCTGAATCTCAGTCTTGATTTGCTCTTATCCCTCGTGCCTGAATTGCCTCAGAGATTTCTTGATCGACTTGGATCCATGTATGACATGTAGATGATGGGTGACCAATTTTTCATCTAGACCGGGCATTTCTTCATACGTCCAAGCAAATATGTCCTGGTATTCTTTGAGAAGTCGCACGAGATCCGTGCGTTCATCCGTGGACAAGGTTGAGCTGATGCAGATAGGCCTGAGAGATTCTTCATTCCCGATATTAACGATTTCGAGCTCATCAGTTGTGGAGTTGGTGCCGTCTTGCAGCTGTCGTGGAGCATCCAACACTTCTTCCTGTGGATCATCGTTTTTGTAGCATTCCATTGGGCGGAGAGACTGGGTAGCAATCTCCCCTGCTAATTGCTAACAGCGGCGTCGGTACATGGTTTTCCCTTTCTGATCACAGCTCTCCACAAAAGTTTGGTCCCTCTTAGTGTGAATGTGGGTCGCGGATTTACCGGATGACGAAGAACACCTTATCTGCCAAGATGCATCGTGGGTCTTAGCCCTTAATGATGCGAGTTGGTCCTCCTCCTGAATTGACGTCCACGTAGGGAGTCAGATGCAATGAACTTTGTCTGATTTTTGCCACAGAGCTTCTCTTGGTTCGAACAATTCCACTCCACATATCGGTGTATAGGGAGATAACGAAGCAGGGATACCAAGGACTTCCCCATTCAACATAGTCTTCAGGCACTGGTAATACGTTGAAGGGACAATCCTATTGTCATGAAGCCACGGTCTCCCCAGTATCATATGGTAGTCTGGCTCTTTTTCTATGACTTTGAATTTCACCTTTGATTGGACGGGCCCTACAGATAAATTCAGATTGACATACCCGTACGTGTTGGTCTGGTTTCTTTCGAAGTCTTTCATCTTGGTAGGCTTCCGAACGATCTTTCTTGGGTGAACCTTGGTTGTCCTAAGAGTCTTGAGAGTAACCACGTTCGAAAACGCTCCCTTGTCGATGAGGGCCCACTTGAACTCTGAATCCTTGATGCGTGCAGTAACATGTAGGGCCCGGTTGTGACCTTCCTCCACCATCATGCCTTCCTCTGTAAATGTGACGTTATTCATAGAAATCTCTGGCGTTTTCGAGACTTATGGACGCAAAGGAGTTAAGTGCACATCCAGGACTATCTTGTTGATTGCACTTATGGACGCAAAGGAGTTAAGTGCCGTCCGTTGATCCTTCGAGAGGTGTAAAAGTTCGCATAAACTTTCCACTAGAGAAACCGCTTCCTGATCCACCGGCCTATGGTTCGTAGTGAAGCTATTGACTTGAGGAGGATCATTGCGAGGATCAGTCCCCAGCGTAGAAATCTCGGTTACAGGAGGACCGATCACATCTGATGTCATCTTGATGAGGAGATCGAGTATGCCGTTTATTGCTTCTTTGATCAGGTCCACGTTCTTCGTGTGAATCTCCTGCACCCGTGCTAACTCGATCAATATTGGTATTCTTCCGGCTATACCATCAAATATACCGTTGGGAAGAGGGTATCACCACCGGAGGAATTTCGACCAGGATTTGAAGCTGTTGGGGGAGTCCTAAGACCAACCATTTTAAAATCAACCAAATGGGATTGAGTATTTAAGAAATTGACTTCAGAACCGAGAGACTAATCTCCCACTGTGGTCGCCAATTGTTTATGGGTGAAAACTGTTTCTGCGGTTTTTGGTAAATTTGAGTGTATGTGGATGAGAAACGAATCTAAACCTAAACAAATGCACTGCACGGGAGTGCTTTTGATTCGAGAGATCAATCTATACAATTCTGGCCTAAACCAAGAAATGGTCGTTCCAGACAAAGTGAAGGAGATGGGGTTGATCTTAGGGAGGGAAGCGAAGAAGGTGTTGAGATTGTGAAGGTGTTGGGTGTTTATGACTTGTATCAGAATATCGAACTGGCTTGCAATAATGTAAGCAATCAGCTCTGGGTGTTTGGATACGTTGTATCAACACTTGATTTATGTCTGTTTTGGAAATAGGGAGGAGAAACTATTTATACAAGCCATTGATCATAACCCTCGTCTCTGGTGGGAAGTGGAGGAAGTGGAGTGATGGAATAGTGGGGTCGTGTTAGTGTCACATGATCAGTCTTTGTCCACTTCTCCCATCAACACTAACCGTGCATGCCTCTTGAAACGTTCATGTGCACCGTGCAACGCGCCAGACCAATACCCCAGTAAGTATCCCCCAGTTTGTGACATGCTTGATGTCTCGAATGAGTGGATCGTGGGACCCACTGGAAGTAGCATACGGTGCTAAGTTAAATAACCGAGTTATTTAGGAAATTGATATTCATGAAATATTGTGTATATTATATGCATGTAATGCATCGAATATAATCAATATGTATGATGCTTCACTGTTTTAAAGCTTAACGGAGTATGTCGCGGATTAAGCGTCTTAAAATAGATGCGTGTCTAGCCATCTTCGAGTGATCGCTTGGAGGCTGCACAGACAAACCCTCCCTTGGACGATCACATGATGTGGTATAGTGACGGATGGTAATCACCACGACATATTATTGGCCATTTAACTCCTATCCTGGGCTATCCAACCAAGATGGTAGAGTTGGACGGACGAGATGATCTATGACGCTCATATGCGACCGTTGATGAAGTTTTAGGGTTTTGAAGAGGTACGGAAGCATCACTCTTCAGCTTGGTCAAAACCGAGTGTAGGAGGCGTTTTTGGCAGGACCGGCCGGGCATGCGTGTAGACGGCTTGCCAGTGTACATGTCCGTACCTCATTGCCTCATGAAGGTGCGATCTAGGCCACTCAATTTTACTGGTAAAGAGGAGTGGCCGAGATCGATTTGCGACAGGGATCCTGTGCCGAAAAGGATTCTTAAAGGGGCGCGGCATGCCACCTTCAAGGAACACGAATCGAGGCATCCATCCATGGTTTGTCTTGGTCAGTCGGTCACAAACATAGGTGGGCCCACGGTGATCACGTTGATACTCTCCGGACCTCCTTAGTCTATACCTGCACCCTTGATCCAAGCTGGCGAAGATGGACGCTCGTGATCGATTAACGACACATGCATGTCGCAAACCCTAATTAGGATTTCACGCCGGTCATCACCAATGCTACTTCAACCGGACGAATTTCCAAGCTATGCTCCTCTCCTGGGGAGGCGAACCACGTGGGACCCACATTGGTCCAACGGTGAATATGGTGATACCTGTCCGACGGCTATAGACCTGATCTAAGCCATCCAAACATGTCAGTGAATTTGGATGGTCGCGATCAATTTAAGACCTTAGTGGAATTTCCTGCGACTCTTAAGCATCACGCCAGCCATACTTTGGGCAAACACACGCTACTCCATGGCTAGATCAGGAGATGGTCGATCAGGTAGGTAGAAAGGGGGCCCTCCGGTGTGCATGACAATGCTTGTCCGACCGGACATGGCCTGATCCACGCCTTCCAATCGTGCCGGTGAAGTTGAACGGCCGTGATTATTTTGAGACCGACATTGGCGGCCCTTGCTCGTGCGAGCTTCTTCCGAGCCGCTCCATACCAGTCTGGACGTCCAACTCCGGGCTGGCGTTTGGTGGTTATTTGGAGGGAATGACATGCATTCGACCGGCCAGGGCATAAACGGGCCCGCTGGTGGTCATCAAGGTGGTAGCCTGCTCCTGCTGGGGATCGTCTAGGCTGGTTAAATCATGCGGTCAACCTGCGTGGCCGTGATTATTTCTGAGACTGATACGGTCAGTCCAGATTAAATATGCTCAATTGGGATAATATAAGCACACCGAGAGTTGTTGCCTATACGGGTATTTCGTGCATGCCTCATTCTTAATACTTGGATATTCATGTTACTCTACTGAGAGCAACACTCAATCATTATGCCGCACCAATAATGAGAGTCCTGTTGAGAAAAACACAGGAAATACAAAGCGACTTATGCATTAATTAATAATACTAGAAATTCACAGAATATTCGGGATTATTGCTACATGCTCCGTTCTAGGTGAATTTTGTGTATTTAATTCACAGAATATTGGGATTGTTGCCACATGCTCCATTCTAGGTGAATTAATAAAACGAAGAAGTATTCATCACTAATCAAATAGCTTTATCCTCTGCAGGATATCAGCGTATTAAGTTTTGTCTTTTACAATTTTAGCCTTGAACAAAAATCCACCATAAACAATTGGTCAAACAACAAACCCGATCATACCACAGGTGATTACTTAAAATCGGTTTTACTAATAAAAGTTATACCAATACATAAGTCAGGCCTTTGTGAATAGTTCTACCAAGAACACAACAAGTTGTGAGCGGTTATACTCTATCACACATATTGGTTGTTCATAAGATATGCAATGAATAACAAAACCAATAACACCTGGAAATTTCCTTTTCGGTCCACAAACGAGTTTATGAACTTACTTCCTTAGAACACATGTAAACATTGTTCCCTAGGATGAAATCCTCACCTCATACCCATACATAATCACAATAGCATTCAAATGATTATGACGATGTCTTATCTACAAAGTTTAATGGTTGAGCAATAAACCTCGTATTGTATTCCTTAATACTATGTCTATCTAGAGTTCAAATATGCTTCACAGTTGTGTTTCTAATATGCACGACTTGAATGATATGTTAGGGAATGAAACCGTTCAAGTCAAATATCACTAACCTCAAGTGGAAGGATGATTGTTGTCGTTGTAGCTCCTTGCTTCTTCACATATTCAAGTCTTCGAAATACTTGTAATGTCTCATATCCTAATACTTTCAATCTAACCTATACGAAGTTGACTCTAGTACATAATCAAGCGACTCTTAACATGAGTTTTGATTCACTAAAATAGGACAACCAACCTTGACATACCAACGCTTGGTGGGTTAAACCGAGCAATGCTCTAACAATCTCCTCCTTTTTCAATTTTAGTGACAAAACTCTTACATCATATGGATAAACAAATTACATGAATTCATTACAATTTGCTTGATTCTCGATTCAACAGCACAGTAAAACTGCTTACATTCAGTCCTTGAAAATGTCGTTGTTGACATTATAATAACAAAGAAAATACTCCCCCTAAGGAATATAGGTAGATATTCAATCCGCACGTATTTTTTATACCAATTTATATGACATGTTACTCCCCCTTAGTCCGTGCTTTCACTCTTTCGTTAGATAAACATTCAAGTACCAATGTTCTTTTCCCTAGCGATGCCAATCAATATAAAATCAATGCCAGCATCACCTGTTTACTCCATATATTTCTC
Organism: Papaver somniferum; assembly: GCF_003573695.1. Taxonomy (NCBI): domain Eukaryota; kingdom Viridiplantae; phylum Streptophyta; class Magnoliopsida; order Ranunculales; family Papaveraceae; genus Papaver; species Papaver somniferum. Next base: position 56,831,193 of record NC_039368.1, on the reverse strand, counting down.
CCCCCTTTTGTCACAAAAATGAAAAAGAAACGAAAAATAAAGGACAACACGAAAACAATCTTACAAATCTCAGAATAGACTTGCAAACCTGTAGAGTTAGGCACGAGGGTTCCATACATCATGTTCTGATAACCAATATCAAAACCGAAGCTACAAGTAGTCTTATTTTGATATGTTACCAAGGAAACAATTGTCCGAAACAATTTTTCCAATTTAGTTTAGCAAAAAAAAAAACAACTAAGCACCTTAGTCCCTTTGCTAAACCGATTTTTCAAAAACAACCGCTTAATTCGATAAGACCAAAATAAAGATAAACTCCATTTTTCTCATCAGGTTCTAATCATCCATAAACTTAGACCTTTCAATTTTAAACAAGACAAGTATTAGGTTAGTTAACTAGCATTTCTTGTTTAGGCATTCGATTAGACTTGAATAACCGAAACCTCACTTCGATAAGTCTAACTAAGATCAGAATTAACTTAGTTTATCTTATCCGGAATCGAATTGGGATAAACAACTCATCCAGTACACATATTATTTCATTAAGCCATAAATAATTCATACAAACCAAAATAAATCAACTTGCAAACTTATTCACCTCAACCGTAAGCAATTGAAACAACATAGACATTATAAGCACCGCAATTGCACCGAAATTTTGTAAGCCTAAATAAATGATACCATACAAAAGCAAGATAAAAATAGCTTTTCTTAACCAGAACCAATTGAATCACACACACATCAATTGTACCGAAATTTTGTAAGCCTAAACAATTGACACCACACAATAAAGCAAGATAACAATAGTTTTTCTTAACTGGAACCAATTTAAACACACATCCACATACACATAATGGAATAAACATCAATTGAACCGAAATTTTGTTAAGCAAAAGCAACAAATATATATAATATAAACTCAGGCTTTTCTTAAACAGAAAAACAATTAACTAACAAGATTGTTACCTCAAATTTCGCATCCACTTCTCCAATATGACTGCATCTTCGACCAGGGAGAATTGTTATCGAAATATCACCACGTTGTCATCCTTATGCGTGAACAAAAGAATAACAACACACCTCAACATTTACCAGAGAAAGTTTGAAAACCGGTTTTAACAATTGCAAGCAAAAGTTGAAAACCGTCGAAACACATATGATTTATGCTAAACCAAAACCGATTCAACATATTGTGACTTTTTCACATATTGTTTCTACCAGAACCCCTCATGATCCTTTGATAAAGCCTACCTACTAGGGATAGAACTTGCATCCTTTGACAATCTTCATTTCTGATTTTACCCTTAATGTCAAGAGATAATCCGGACTTAGTTCTAAGATGATCTTTCTGATCTTGCATCTTCTCCAGAGAAACCATTTGATCCAGACCCATGGTTAGGACAGGGAATGATCAAAATGAGAGAAGAGTCTTTTTATATTTTTCATACTACCGAAAATATAATATTCTTAAAAGTAGGAATATATCAAATATCTTCAAATACTAGATATTATTTCCATAATCTACACAAACGTGCCTTGATTTTTCTTCTTCCTCACTCAAAGATTTGGCACACGAGGTGAGGAAAGAATTTTTATACCGATCAAGTGGCATTAGTATGAGATTTTCTCTCATTATGGAATTTTGAACAACCAGAGTGTTCTTGATCTAGTATAGTATGAAAAGATCTCCTTTTGTTGCCTCGAACTAATGAAGTGGCTTGGGATAGACTGGAATTGCATATGCAACTTTTAACAATTCTGATTTTAAGACAGTTTTGCATCTTGTCTTATTTTTCCCTTTACCATTAGATGATTTAAAAACATCGGAAGACATGTTCATTCTTAAAATGGGTAAATCACTAATGGAGGAGGAAGAAATAAGATTGACAACTAACGCAATATTATATGTTTCCTCTTTTTCAGAATCGTATGAATCAGAGGACTCATCTAGAGTTACAACCAATGCCTTGATTCCAGTATATTTCTTAAGATTGGGACAGTCTTTAGCAATATGACCAAACCCTTTACACTTGAAGCATTGCGGCTGATATTCATCATCTTCTTCCTGATCCTTTTTGACAGGAACTCGATCATGCGGTCGAGAAGATTGATAAGTATCCTTAACGAATCTCTTGTTTCTTTTCTTCAAGAGATCTCGAAACTGTCTTGTAGTTAAAGACAATGATTGTTCAATTTCGTCATCAGAATTTTCTGCAATCTATTCATTTGAATCATCCAATTTTCTATTCCTTTCCATTGGAGCTTTTGGAACTTTTGCTTTAAAAGCGATTCCTTTACTTTGAATAGACTGTGATTCATGATCAAAGATCTTTAACTTACCAACGAGTGTGCTTCGTGTGAGAGTTGAAAGATCGTTTGCTTCTATGATTGTATGCTTCTTAGAATCGCATCTAGATGGCAACGATCTGAGAATCTTGCATATTATATCCTTTTCAGAAATTGTCTTTCCTAACGAGAAAGAAACATTAATTATCTCAGATAGTTTAATGTGAAAATTCTCAAAAGTGTCGTTGTCATCCATTCGAAGGTTTTCCCACTCGGAGGTGAGAGTTTGAAGTTTAGCTTCTTTCTCTGAAGAATTTCCTTCGAATACGATCTGAAGATTATCCCAAGCTTCTTTCGAAGTTTGACATGTTGACACATGATGTTGTAAATCACGACTTACAACATGAATAATAGCATTCAAACCATCTGAATTCTGCTTTGCAAGTGCCTTTTCTTCATTCGAAAACTCTGTTAAGCGTTTAAACTCAGTTTCTGATTGTTTTCTCTTTGGAAGAGTATAACCATCGATGACTAATAGCCAAGTATTCAAGTCTCGTGATTGCAGAAAATATCTCATAGAAGATTTCCACCATAGATAGTTTGTTTTGTCAAATCTTGGCGGTACGTTAATTGAAGTCTGTTCATGAGAACTCGAGTTCATTCTTATAGGTTAGATCGCACCAAACACAGATTGTTAGATCTTTCGTGTTTGCCTGCTCTGATACCAATTGAAAATGCGAGGGTACCCAAATATACCTCAAGCTAAAAACTTTTCCTACCTATAAGTCCTTTTTCCGAAAGTGATTGTCTATGGACTGAGTCGAGACAATACAACTAATCGGTTCACACTTCGTGTGATCGTCTATGGATACGAGATCGAGACAATGCAACAACGAAGTATGTTTACTTGATACAAAGGTTCGGACTTAACCAAACACAATAGGATTGCTTATCAAGTAAATAGGAATTAACATTTGTGTAATTTACTTTAATTATAATAAAACAATTATAATGAGGAATACAAAAGCAAATGACACAACAAGATTTTGTTAACGAGGATTACCTAGTCCAGAATTGAATTCTCTCAGGATTAAGCCGGTACACAAAATTACACTTAACTTCGTATAATTGAGACCAAGTAACTAACCCTATAGTTCACCTAGTTCCGTCTGTATTCCCACGCCTCCGACTTATGAATAAGTCACGTACTTGGATCAATCCTTTTGGTTCGTATTCCGAACAGTAAAGGAACAACAAATCTGTTTGGTATTAACTCTATTCAACCATGTGATATGAGTCGGACAAAGGCTCTTCCGTTTATCTTAACATAAACTCCTTCGTCAGGTCCTTAGATCTATCTTATATTTAATTACCGAAGTAATCGTTTAAGATTAAGCCAACAACACCTTTAATACAAATAATCTTGCTGATGCCAATCTACTCAATTAATCAATCCAATCTACCACAAGGATAAACCGATTATTAATTGGATCCTCTTTTACCCAAACAAGTATTGTGCACACCAAAGATTATAAAACCCAAGTCAGATCTTCAATATCTTATTTGTCTTCAAATCTTCTTAAATCTTCAATGAAAACCTGCGCACAATCACTTGAATCTCTTGTGATCAATCACGCACAGAATGGAGTCTATTAACAACGGATTATCACAAGGTCGTCTTTAGAACCCACAACAGTCTAAAGATACCTGTCGAAACTCTGAACTAGTTTGAGTGAATCTTATATCAGAAGAGAAGATTCTCAAGAATAAACAAACTAGGTGCAATCAGATTTCAACCATCGTTAGTCAATCAAATCAATCGAAAACAAAATATAAACCGCAATTATCTAGTTTTCTACCAACAGTACACGCTAGAGCTTATCAATCCCAAAGAAGACGTTAAACTGAGTGGCCGTAAGAGATTTCACCTAATTAGGTTACTCTCTTCCCCGAATAGGCGGCTACACCAGTAACAACAACAAAAGAGGAAGTTTGTTGTTACGAAGGATTAGTTTGCTAGAAAGGCAAACTTCAAGTATTTATAGACAAGGAAGTTTGGACACCAAGGAATTTCCAAAACCGAAAATATTCTCAAGATATTCATTAAAGCACAAATTCGGTTTCCATAATTCCTGGAAATGCTCTGTTCAAAAATAATGATTGAAATCTCTCGGAAAATCTAATTAGTAAATGCACATTACTAATTCTGGAATTTCCCTACAAAATGAAATTAATAACCTTAATTAAAAGATTCTTAACTTACTTATGTTTCGATCCTGGGATTCTCTTCCCTTAGCCGTTTGAGGAATATCTTTGAACAATTAAAGAAATAAACATTTATAGCACGTGTTCAAAGTTTGTCGACATCTTTACTTTTTAAGTTCTCTTTCACACTTACAACCTTGAAACCGATTTTCCACACTTCCAAACAAGTTTAGAATTGGTTCATCTGACTTTCAAGAACTATGTGATTGATCAAACCAACATTCAATCACAATCATGGGTTTAACAGTTCTACCAAAACAAGTTTCGGTTTTACCTCCATGTGAGTACTGTGCATAGTCACACTAGATTTCCAAAATTCAGTTGACTAGGTACTAGGATTGGTTCCCCATATATATATGGTATCTAACTTATATTTGTTGCACATGTCCATAGGATCAGTTCCCCTTTGCCTAAAAACGTGTTGCACATGTCCATAGGATCGGTTCCCCTTTCTGCTATAAACCTTGTTGCACCCTATACAAGGATCGGTTCCCCTTGATGTATTGCACCCCTTACAAGGATCGGTTCCCCTTTCTGCTATAAACCTTGCTGCACCACATACAAGGATCGGTTCCCCTTGATGTACTGCACCCCTTACAAGGATCGGTTCCCCTTTCCTTTTAATTGGTCAGACAACAAACCCGATCATACCACATGTGATTACTTAAAATCGGTTTTACTAATAAAAGTTATACCAATACATAAGTCAGGCCTTTGTGAATAGTTATACCAAGAACATAACAAGTTGTGAGCGGTTATACCTATCACATATATTGGTTGTTCATAAGATATGCAATGAATAACAAAACCAATAACACCTGGCAAATTCCTTTTCGGTCCACAAACGAGTTTATGAACTTACTTCCTTAGAACACATGTAAACATTGTTCCCTAGGATGAAATCCTCACCTCATACCCATACATAATCACAATAGCATTCAAATGATTATGGAAATGTCTTATCTACACAGTTTAATGGTTAAGCAATAAACCTCGTATTTTATTCCTTAATACTATGTCTATCTAGAGTTCAAATATGCTTCGCAGTTATGTTTTCAATATGCACGACTTGAAAGATATGTTAGGGAATGAAACAATTCAAGTCAAATATCACTAACCTCAAGTGGAAGGATGATTGTTGTCATTGTAGCTCCTTGATTCTTCACATCTTCAAGTCTTCGCAATACTTGTAATGTCTCATATCCTAATACTTTCAAGATAACCTATACGAAGTTGACTCTAGTACATAATCAAGCGATTCTTAACATGAGTTTTGATTCACTAAAATATGACAACCAACCTTGACATACCAACGCTTGGTGGGTTCAGCCGAGCAATGCTCTAACACATACTAATTCTACGATCGAGTAGTAACTGAAAAATGGGTTAACCTGAAAAATCAGTCTTTATAAGAAATCAAAGGCTATACAATCGGTTTATGTGAACATTCACATAATCCGATTCTAGCAAAAAAAAAAAAACATACACAAAACTTGGTATTTCTTCCATGCCATAATCGGACGATATGGGCATGGATATCAACCGATTCTGGTTAAATGTTCTTCAACCAGAAAACACATACAAAATAATTGGTTGACGTGGTCATGAACATAGACCAAATATTATAGGAATCATTCAATATGGACATGGACGTCGGCCAATTATGGTCAAACACGGAAACCCAAGATTGTTTGTAACTTTCAATTTTGAATGCTTAAATAAATCACAAATATAACTAAGAGTAATGGGTTGCAATAGCCGATGTTTCGTTTGATTTTTTTCAAGAAAAGAGATGATGAAATTTTCTCTAAAACGATCGATGTAGTTAGAATCAAAGTAAACCCTTGAGCTCACTATATCCTGAAAATGAATTTATGCTGCAAAATCCTGAAATGAAGGTGATGCACCTGCTCAGAAATGGAGAATGGATAATTCCTACTGAAATGTTAAATATGATCGAGGTTAATGAACTGCCAGTGGTAGTTGGTGAGAAATATAGAAGAATTTTGGTCTGGTCTAAATCTAGAGATTTTACAGTATCATCTACAATGGAGTGTATAAGGAAAAAATTCCCAGAGTTGCATTGGACCAATTTTTTTTGGCATTCTACAATTCATCCAGTGTGTCAAATAATATCTGGAAGGTGGTGAGAGGAATATGGGCTACATATGAGAGCTTGAAAAAAAAAGGATTCAAACTTGCATCGAAATGTTCATTCTATAAAAAAGAAGAAGAATCCACATATCGCATTCTGTGGCATTGTAACTTCAGTGAGAAAATTTGGCAATTGTTGGGAGGAGTTTTTATTTTTGAATCCTATATCCGTTGATTTAGTTCTTTTACTGGAAAAATCAAAAAAAGTCCAGCTGTGAAGGAAATCTGCAGCTTTTATGACCATGAAGAGATTTTGTTTTCTTAGGAACAGAGCAGTTTATGATGGTGCACAGCCGAATGCAAAATCTTTGAAGAATAAGATTTTTCAAATCACACAAGAATGTGAAGTGAGAATGAAAGGGAGTATGTGGAATACAGTGGAAGACTTATAGATTCTCAAATTCTCTAGTATAAAATGCAGGAAAGTGAAAACTAATAATATATTGGAATATTTCTTCTATCTGCCCACTGGAAATCAAATTATTTTATGTCGTGATGGAGCATCAAGAGATAATCCCGGAGATGCAGGATATGGATTTGTTGGACGAGACAGTTTAGGTGGATTCTTAGTAACTGTGGCAGGTGGTATGGGAGTAGCAACAAATTTCATAGAATAAGTTTTTGCAGTAATAAATGCATGTGAATGGGCAATAAACAGAGGTTTTTTACAAGTTTTCATAAGAACCGAATTAACTGCAGTTACCGGGTCCTTCTTATCCAAAAAATTTCCTTAGTATGCAGTTACTAGATTGAATAAAATCTTAGCTAGACTGGATAGTTTTAACTTTGTACGTAGCTACAAAGAAATCAATTTCTCTGCAGTCAGTCTAGCAACATTAGGAGCTACATTATCTAGGGGTGAGAAGAGGGTATATTTGTGCAGGCCATCTTTTATGTAAAATCTGGAAACTCCAGATAAACCTTATTATAGATTTTTTTTGAATTGGTGGATGTTTGCATGTAAACATTCACCTTGAGTTTTTATTTGCTTTTTGTATTCTTTTTGTTATCAATAAAATTCTTATTATTGAGCAAAAAAAAGAAAAAGTTAGAATTGATTGATGAGATTAGGTTTTAATTTTAGTTTGTGAGAGAAATGATTTGAATGAGTTTTAATTTTGATATGATTTAAATAAGTTAAAATCTAGAAGGACAAGGCTTAGGATTAAATTTTAAGAATGAGGGCAACTTAGTACTTTATTTAAATTTTTGTGAAGAAAATGATGGGACTCAAATAATTCCTATAGAACTCAAAGTAGGAAGGTTATAAAAGTCTTAGTTTTTCCTTTCCAATAAACCAACTACGTTCTAAATGAGGTTCACTGCTTAGGCATATTTCTATGCACATGTAAAACAAATGATTTTGCCAATTAGGACCCACTATGGGTATGCAAAATTTCCAAACATATAGGCATACACGAGAGTGTCTATTGCTAGATGGTCAAAATATCGCCCGTTGGTCATTCCAGTGCTAGCGATAGTCACTATGTCGCCCGCTGACTTGATCATCGCTCATTAGTTCCTCATCCAACGACTACAATTTTCCTATCTATAAATTTCCAATTTCAAACTCATTTCAACTCGCACCATAATTTCTAAATCTCTCAATTTCTCAATCTTCTTCAAATCTAAAACACCTTCTATACAAAGTCAATGCAAAGTTAACAAAAACAAAGTCTGGGATGCAAAATACAACATCACAGAAGATGAATGCATTTGTTGTAATTATGTTTTCTTTTTACCCAAGATTGTATCGATGTTGTACAACAACAAGGTAACATCATGTGGGAAAATATATTTCGTAAATATGAAGAACAAACAGTGAACATCAACTGTCATGATGCAAAAGGGTTGACAGAACACTTCATTACAATCAACAGGGAAGTCGTTTCTTATGTTGTATTGATAATGCAAACCAAAAGAGGCCGAGAGAGTGGTCTTGTGGATTGTGATGTTTAAATACTGGTCCGTACAGATCGGCAGCGGAAAAATGACAAAAATTTCGAGTTCATATGTTGTTATCATATTTTGAAGGTGTTGAACAAATATAACCCATAATTGTTAGCAGCTAATCAACAAGTACCTGAAAGGTCACCATGCAATTGTTCTCCCTCAACACCAAATTCTTCACCATTTTCACCAAGTCCATCAAATTCTTCACCAAATACCCTCATAAACCCAAATGTCAACGTAATTCTCAATGATGATGATGGTAAGAGAAAACTTCTAGGGAAGAACAATGCAAGACTGGCTACAAAATTAGCTTAAGAAGGAGAAAGTTTCAATGGATTAATATGGCGGAGTTTATGGAACATCAGAAGACTGTCAAGAAGCAAATAACAGTTGATAGGAAATTTCAAAGCAGGGAGAGTAAGAGAAGTCGTCTTTCTCAAGAAAAATTTGTGAATGACTTTGACAAACATAACATTCTTCAATCTGACACTTCAATTATGAACCCCCAACAAAAATATTTGTGGCAGATCGAATTTGACAGGATTCAAGCACAGATTGAACAACTAGCTGGATTTACTAACAACCAACCTGGTGGTGATGAGGATGAGTTCGATAAGGAGTTCGATATAGTAGAACCTCTAGATGATTTATGTATTAATTTAAGCTTTAAATTGAAGTATTGCATTTTAATTTGATATGTTGTTATTGCATTCTACGTAATATTAGTTTGAAATAAAAAAGTTGATTAATTTGAAATGTCGTTGCAGTTTACTTAAATATGTTCGCTCATTAACTTAAGCTAATCAACTTAATCTCCGGACTAAAATACATAACTTAATAATAAAATAAACTAAAATACATAACTTAATAATTATTCCCTCCCGCTCTTCTATGCTATGCCCAAAGATTCACTCTCAGATCTTCTCTTAAACTGTCATACAAATTCCAGTTCTGAATGTAATTAGTCATTTGAGCATAATTTCTTGCAGGCACGCCTCTTTCTAGTTGAATCTCAGGCCTCATATCTTCATCTTCATAGTTTGTCCACTCCTTATCACGACGGGTTTCTAGAATTACCATGTTATGAATACTTATGCAAGTGAGCATAGTCTTGTGCATTTCACGAGGACTCAACCCACGATATGGCCCACAAATATTAGCGAATTTCCTCTTCAAAATTCCAAAAGCGCGTTCCACATCACTCCTCACTACCATTTGGCGGTCGTTAAAATGCCCGTACGAATGGCCAATGCACCGCAGGGGGCCGACGGTAACATTAAACTAAGGTGGACCATTTTGAGTAGGTACCATCCGCAAGATAATACCCATATGAGTGTACTGATGGTCTTTGATCATGAAACGGACTTGGGGACAAATTTCATACTTCAAATCTTCAAACAGAGACGACCTGTGCAAAACATTAATATCATTTTGTGAACGTGGAAGACCAAAAAAAAACGTGCCATATCCAATAATCATCAGAGGCAACAACTTCAAGGATAACAATTGGTTTTAGATAATGAGCCTTATATTGAACGACCCAATAAACAGGGCATCCTTACCATACCCAATGCATACAGTCAAGACTACCTAACATTCCTGGGAATCCCCTTTCCTCATTCTCTCTCAATATTTGTCTAACATCATTCTCGGTTTGTTTTCGTAATATGTTGGACCAAAATGATTAATCATTACTTCACAAGACAATGAAAGGTAAGTGAGTGAAGTTGTTTTACCCATACAAAGGTACTCATCGTTAGCATTTGTTGGTCTGCTATAACCTAGAACCCTTAAAGTCGAAGTAACTTTTTGTTCACGACTATGACCTCTAATATTCAGTGCATCAAACTAATAATTAATTGAGGTTTTACTCGACAAAGCTCTTTAGTAACCTTTTTCACTAGATGCCGAGGCATGCAGAATCGACATTGGAAATCTTGATCAGAGTACACACAATTAGGAAGAAAATAATCATGCATTAGCTTCTGGTGGTAAAGTTCCCTCCCTGGATACATATATCTTCTTGAGAATACTTCTTGTGGATCTGGAACTCTAGGTATTTGGTCTGTATGTACGAGCATCAGAGTGCCGATTAGTTTATTATCTTCAGCTTCCTCATCGTCAATTTCTTGCAACCTCTTTTGATGCATTTATTGCCGAGTCTAAACCGATCCATAAGAACATTCCTCTCTTCATCGGATATCGGCAATGATGATTATGAAATTTAAAATTGAGAATACAGATAGAGTAATTGGTGAAATATATGTAGAAGTAGGTGTAAGTAACCTGTAAGTACACGGACATATATATAGGAACCAGCAAGGGGAAAATATCCGTTGCAAAATAATTACTGATTGATATTCATAATATCGTTGGCGTCATCAAACCCATTACGATATTCTGAATATCGCCAACGTCTTAGATAATAACGGTCGATATAAACTCTGTCGCTATGTGGTTTTCCCATAGTGGCAAAACTCATTTTCCATGCCACCTGGTATGCTAAACAGGTTTTTTTAACCTTGTGCATAGGAATAGGCCTCAAAGGAGATACTCCCAAGACAACTGTAACCGTTAGAAAAAATGTGGATTAATTATTCAGTCGTCAGGCAATCATAGAATGAAGGATGGCTTACCAAGAAATCATTGTGGCTCACTCAACTTAAGCACATCCTAGGATTTTCTGGCAGTCCAGTATTACATGTCCTACTTAACCAAGTATACCCGTTGCTTTAAGGATGTTAACGGAATGGCTAGGCAGCTCAGTTAGAAAAATAAAAGTTTTTGTTAAAGTAACTGATTCTTTTTAATTAAGAATCCAATTATTGGGGCTGAAAAGACGAGGGTACCCAAATATACCTCAATATAAACTTTTCCACCTATAAGTCCTTTCTTCGAAAGTGATTGTCTATGGACTGAGTCGAGACAATACAACTAATCGGTTCACACTTTGTGTGATCGTCTAGGGATACGAGATCGATACAATACGATAACAAGATAACTTGTGTGATTGATTATGGATAAAATATCGAGACAATATAACAACGAAGTATGATTACTTGATAATAGGTTCAGACTTAGCCAAACACAATAAGATTGCTATCAAGTAATTAGGAATTAACGTTTGTGTATTTTACTTCTAATTATAATAAACAATTATAATTGCGGAAATAGAAAAGTAAAAGACACAACAAGATTTTGTTAACGAGGAAACCGCAAATGCAGAAAAACCCCGGGACCTAGTCCAGAATTGAATACTCTCAGAATTAAGCCGCTATAAAAAATTTAAACCAACTTCGTATAGTTGAGACCAAGAAACTAAACCTATAGTTCACCTAGTTCCCTCAGTATCCGTGCACCTCCAACTTGTAATAAGTCACACACTTGGAACAATTCGTTTGGTTCGTATTCTAAACAGTAAGGGAACAACAAATCTGTTCGGTAACAACTCTTTTCAAACAAGTGATATGAGTTTGACAAAAGGCTCTTCCGTTTATCCTAATAAACTCCTTTGTCAGGTTCTTAGATCTATCTTTTAACAACTACCAAAGTAATTGTCTAGACTATGCAATCAATACTCTTAATCACAAAGAATTGTCTTGATGCCGATCTACTCAACTAATCAATCAAGGTTATCACAAAGATAAACCGATTATAGTTAAATCCCCAGCCGATCAAGTTTTGTGCACACCAAAGATTATGAACTCAAATAAGAAATCTTCTTTATCTTCAAATCTTCTTAGATCTTCAATAAACACCTGCACACAAACAACTTGAATCTCTTATGATCAATCGCACAAAGAACGGAGTCTGTTAACAATGGATTATCACAAGACGTCTTTAGATCTACAAACAGTTCTAAAGATCCCCGTCGATACTTCGACATAGTTTGAGTGAATCTTATATCAGAAGAGAAGATTCTCAAGCATAAACAAACTAGGTGCAATCAAAGTACAACCATTAGTCAATCAAATCAATCAGAAACTAATAATAACTACAATTATCTAGTTTCCCACTAACGGTACTCGTAGAGCTTCCCAATCCCAAAGAAGTCTTTAAAACGAGCGGTCGTAAGAGATTTCGTCTAATTAGGGTACTTTCCTCTCTGAATAGACGGCTCCACCAGTAACAACACAACTAGGTAGTTTTGCTGACTCTGAGGATTAGTTTGCTAGAAATGCAAACTTCAATATTTTATATATACCAAGGAAGTTTGGACACCAAGGAATTTCCAAAATCGAACATTCTCAAAGAAATGCAATAAAGGAAAAAACGGTTTTCATAATTCCTGGAAATTGACGAGGTGTCAACTCGCAAATAATATTTTCTACTTATCTTTAAACTAACTAGTAGTATACGGAAAAGCATGTTCGTTCCTAAGGGAGAGTCGAGTCTAAGTTGCCAATTCAATTTCTGAATAAGAATAATGCAAATATGAGGATGAAAATGATCAAGGACTCTTTTTAAGCCACAAAACATGAATCTTATCAATATAGCTATGTTTCTGCAAAGTACATTGTTACTAACAACCCTAGAATAATTAGTACGCCAACTATTCCGTTATTATCTCCTAAGTCACCAGATACGGAAGCGCTCGACTACCGGTTTCTACTTACCAAGTTTTCTAGAAATACGCTCTCTAGGTGTAACTTAAACAAATGCTTTACGCTTTATGAGATAAGATTGCTCCTAGTAATAAAATCAAAAGCATGAATTACCTACTAGTGTCATTCAATACATACGAGTACTTAACAAAGTCCCATCGTCAATAATCGCATATTACTACTTGTACTCGGAACATCTAGACAATTACGTGTCGAAGAGTTCTCTAATTAGCTAGAGAATTATGAACTTACCATCCAATTTGCAACTTAAACGATTCATAAACAATTCACATAAGCAATATTGGCACAGTAGAGAATGAACAATAATAAGATAATTTCAAGAAAATAGGCAGTTTAAATATCAATTTGAGTTTAAGTTCGGACGTCAAAATCGTCCCTAATGAAGATGCAATTAAATACTGGAGTTCATCGTATAGAAGCACAAATATGAAACTATAACAACAAACCAAGGCAGCAACAGGTGGACTGGTATTGTGGACTGGATAATATGGTATTGTGGACTGATGGTGTGGACTGCAACTGTGGAGGTGCTATGATGTTTTGCCGTCAGTGCGAGTTGAAGTTTCTGCGAACAGGTGGAGTGGTGGTGATGGAAGCTGCTGTTGTGAATGGAGGATGGAAATGAACTCCAGCTGCTGTTGGTGATGGATGCAAATATGCAGGTGATTATGGAGAAGGATGGATTTCTATGCAGGTGGATGGAGATTACGCAGTGGATGGATATGCGGAACTGGGGATGATGGAGATGGTGATGTATGCTGTAGTTGTATGCTGGTGGAGATGCAAAACTGGTGGATGGGAATGGATATGCAGGTGGTGATGATGATTGGAGAGGAGCAGAGAGCTCCTCTCTGTTGGTTGTGTACGGCTGTAGAGGGGTATGCCCTTACTTTGCTGTACCCTTCTTCTTTTATAGCTTCCCAGTCCTGAAATTCCGAATCTGAGGCCACAGTTTCCTAATTTAGCACGACTCTAAAACACTCCTCAATCTGGTATCATTCATTGTAATCAAACGGCAGAAGATCATTCTGGACAAATCTCGTCGTGAATCCATGGCTAGCAGCTGCAAACCCTTGTTACAGGGTCAAGAAAATATGGCATACTAACCCATGTCGACCCCTGTCTTCTTGGTGCTAGTTCCAGTCACAACCCAAATAAACCAACCAGTCGAGCTACCTGCAGTTCTAACTGCTGCCAAACAAACCCATGTACTCAGCCACTAAACCACGGCTACAACTGCTCCTTTCCTGGCCACTTTCTCGCTGCTATGTTGAGTACAAATACAACCCAAACTCTGCTTTCTTCTTGGCTTAACTTAGAACACTTTGAAACCATGTTCTCCATGTCCTAACTCTCAGCAAATGCCCACCAGAACCTTTATCTAACTGTTGGCAATACTGGTTAAGGCAACTGAATTTGAATTTGTGCAAAACTGGTAGCTCAGGCATTTTCACAAGCACCATGTTCGCGTCTTGCTAACTGATGACCTGCTGTATATTGGAGGTTGCACAAAATAGCTCCTTCCCTGCACATTTACATTCAACACAACCCACATTCATTCAAGACTCTAAACTCAGTTGGAAATCTCATCCATTCATTGAGTTAAACAACAATAACATCAATCATATGGCAGCAAAACGATTTCTTCATCTGAATTTCACGGCCAAATTCCTGTCCATGTCTGATTGCAATTAGATTTTGATGCTGACCCATTCTTCAATTTCTTCTCAGCTTCGATTTCATTTCTTAATTCAGCCGCGACAAGACTTGGTAAGGCACCAGAACAAGGTCCTCTTCTCTGTTCTCTGGGCAGTGAAATCCAGTTTATCTCCTCGTCAATTACTTTTCCTAATCCTAAATCTCCCACGGGAACCATGGCTCGAACGATGGGATAACTTGGTGCAGATGCTACTCTTGTGACAAGAAAGAAATAGAAATTCTGAACTTTCTCCTCTGTGCTCGACCTAGAATAGTTGTAAAGAAAGATGCGGCGCCCCTTAACGAGCTGTAGTTTGTCTTTAGTGAATCTGTCAGGTGGTTGCTCCTTCTCCTCGTCTGGGCTCCCATTAGCACTTGCTCAGGATGTGACATCTTTGCGCCTATTTCTTCTTCTGTTGCACCGTATGACTCCAAACACCTTCAAAACTCAGAAGTAACATAAAATACATAATTCACACGAAAAATAGCAAAGAAAGTATAACCAATTGATAATAAATTAAGGTGTTTAAGACACTTATCAAATTCCTCCACACTTAGACTTTGCTAGTCCTCGAGCAAACAAGACAAAACTAAAATACAACAACTCCTTGTCATCGAGGCTACGATTACTTTTAGCATAAATAACAAGCCTTTAAACCCTTAGGAGCGGCTTCTGGAGGTGAGACGTTGAAGCGGCTCTTGGAGCGAAAAGTAGAAGCGACTCCTGGAGCGAAACATAGAAGCAGAGCGGCTTCTGGAGAGAACGTTGAAGCGGCTCCTGGAGCGAAATGTTGAAGAGGAACATCTTCTGGAGCGAAACGTTGAAGACGAGCGGATTCTGGAGGTGAGACGTTGAAGCGGCTCCTGGAGCGAAACGTTGAAGCGGAGCGGCTTCTGGAGCGAAAAGTAGAAGCGACTCCTGGAGCAAAGTTCGAAGCGCCAACGCAACACGTCTGAGATCTTGAAAATATATCTCGGTGCTGCACCTTGGAGAAATAAAAAATCTCACAACATGCTCCGTCATAGATTACATGGTTTTGTGAACAGAGTCCCGAGAAAGCATTAATGCATAACTCCACCAATTGATATTCGGTCACATTTGGTTTATGACAATCTAACGCCCGAATTCTGAATCCCTTGACTAATCGTTCGGATGTTCATTGTTTCACTCCTTTTGAGTTGTGGCCATGTATGTCTGAGCCTTAGCAAAAACTTCTTGTATTTCCATCAAATCAGCAATGGTAATAACGCATCGGCTTCCTCTGGCTCCCCCAGTCTCTCGTCCTGATGGTGGAGTAGCAGCGGCTCTAGTGACTGTTGGAGGTGTCACACTTGAAGAAACGTTGGGGGTGGCGGCAGCGGCTCTGGCGACTGGAGGTGTAACTCCTGAAGGAACATTTTCCGCGCCGCTGGTATTGATAGGTGGCGTATTAATGCCACTGGAAGAAACGTTAATACCAAGAGTAATCTCAGCGCTAGTGTTTTCAGGGTTTGTTGCTGATCCGGACCTGAGTTCTACCATCTTGAGATCGGGATTGAAAAAATGAAATTGGAATTTGGAAATTGGTGTTGAAACCGAGAGATTAATCTCCCACTGTGGTCGCCAATTGTTTATGAGTGAAAACCGTTTCTACTGAATTTGGTAATTTTGGGTGTGTGGATGAGAAACGAATCTAAACCCTAAACAATGCAATGCATGGGAGTACTTTTGATTCGAGAGATCAATCTGTACAATCCTGGCCTAAACCAAGAAATGGTCGTTCCATGCTTGCTTCGGTCACAAAGTGAAGGAGAAGGGTTGGTCTTAGGGAGGGAAGCGAAGAGAGTGTTGAGAACAGAATAGTTGATTCTGAAGGTGTGGTTGTTTATGACTTGTATCTGAAAGTAGAACTGGATAGAAGAATGGAAAGCTACCAGGTGATTCCTAGATACTGTATTGTTGCCGACCAAAACTTGTTTTTTGGTGAAAATAGGTGAAGCCTATATATACAAGTCATATTGAAACGTACTCTGGTCTCGTAGGAAGTGGAAACGATTGAGTGGTGGAAGAATAGAGTAACCTGTAACCGTCGGTCATTATGCTTCCATGATGAATGAAGTGAATTCTTTTACATCGTTACTTTTTACCACCACTAATTGTCCTGCTTCATGACACTTTCTTGTAACAGGCGCATTGCACACCGCACGTTGTAAACCGCCAGACCAATACACTGATGAGCATCCCCCAGTTTGTGACATGTTTGATGTCTCGAGTGTTTTCGTGGAAAACTTGTAGCACTTTGCTACGTGTGGCAAGTCAAAGTCAAGGGACTTACCGCAGGAAAATAGCATGTAATGCTATTAGGCTCGTTTTGGCTAGTCGCCTAAAACATGCCACGGGTTTGTCAGTTCGGTGGCGAACTTCGATGGATGAGATCGCATCTCATGAAAGAGGGTAGCCGTTGATTATGGCTACCTTGTATTGGCGCCTGATAATGGCGCGGTGGCGTTTTGGTGTACGCCAGTGGCAATGTGGGATGGATGGCATGACTCATGCATGCTAGTGGCATGGTGGTGCAAGTGGCGCCTGGCGTAGTCATGGCCACCAGATTTAGGAAGCTGGTCGGCTGAAACTTGCCACAAGTCTGCCAGTTTGGTGGCGAACTTGGAAGGCTGAGATTGTAATTCAGGAGAGAGGGTGGCCGTTGATTATGGCCACATTATGTTGGCACCTGTCAATGGCATAGCCGTGCCTGTGACGTTGTGGCATGGCCATGCCTGTGGCGTTGTGGCATGGCCAAAGCTAGGATTTGGCTCCGTGGCCAAAATTAGGGCATGGCGGCGTGGCCAAAGCTAGGGTTTGGTACCGTGGCCAAAGTTAGGGCTTGGCGGCGTGGCCAAGGCTAGGATTTGGCGGCGTGGCCAAAATTAGGGCTTGGCGGCGTGTCCAAGGCTAGGATTTGGCGTCGTGGACAAAATTAGGGCTTGGCGGCGTGGCCAAGGCTAGGATTTGGCATCGTGGTCAAAATTAGGGCTTGGCGGCATGGCCAAGACTAGGGTTTGGCGTCGTGGCCAAATTTAGGGCTTGGCGGCGTGCTCAAGGCTAGGATTTGGCTTCGTGGCCGAAATTAGGGCTTGGCGGCGTGGCCAAGGCTAGGATTTGGCGGCGTGGCCAAATTTAGGGCTTGGCGGCGTGGCCTAGGCTAAAGTGGCTCGTGGCATGTTACCGCGGGAGAGTGGCATGTTGGCATGCCGATTAATATGTTGTTGTGATTGGATTTCCAGTTAGTATGGTGGATCGGCAGGGCGCGTTTGGCCTTTAATGTATGGTGGCGAGTTTAGAGCGACTTGATTGGTCAAGAGAATGAGTCGGCCAAATATAAGGCGCGACCACATCTCTAGTTCTTGTGGCACATTTTAAAGTGACCTGATTGGTCGGTAGGAAGGAGAGGGGACGGACAAGCATCGGCGTGGCTACACTTCTGGTGTGAGTGTGGCGGCTATAGAGCGACCTGATTGGTCGATGGGAAATGGGGTCGGCAAGTATGGGCCCGGCCACAACTTATGTGGTGTGGCGAGTTTAAAGCGACCTGATTGGTCGAGGGAAATAGGGACGGTTTGGGATGGGGCATGGCAAATGGAAAGTGGCGCCAGATGGCCTAAGGCATTGTCAATGCCTCCCTTTGCTGCTGCGGCTCCCTGTTTTCTGATTCTGGGCAAGGTTTCACACCTACTAATCCATGGCGGATTAATTTCCTAGTTTTCCTAGGCTTACTTTTGACAAGCAAGGTATGGTATACTGCGCAAGGCGCAAAAGTAATTGATTGAATTCTATGTGTTGACACGGCGTTCTTTAAGTTCATTACCAGAGAGCATCATGCTTTCTGATTGAATACCTTATGCAAAGACCTTATCCTTGATATTTGGAAATTCGTGATACTCAGCTGCGAGTGAACACAAATTGTCATGCCATATCAAAATTAAGGGTTCAGCCGGGGAACATAGCCTAGAAAGCATTCAAAGGAACTTATATTAGGATAATATAGACAAGGCGCCGAAATTTACAGAACATTTGGGATGGTTGCTACATGCGCCAGTCTGGATAAATTTCATGTAAATATATTGAATGGCTCAATAAATATGCCAGTGCAGAGGTTAACACTCATGGCTCTGTTTCCTTACAAAGTGACGTCACATCAGATGCAAGGTTTTACAATTTTAACCCTAAGCTAAAAACCACCATCAACATTAAGTCCCCTGCTTAGCACGTAACAGTGGCGTTGTTGCGAGGTAAGCATGAGATGGTGATAGACAAGAGTAAAATCGAAAAGGCAAGACGCGAAGAGATCACCAGGGAAATTCGATTAACCTTTAGTGGAAGACATGAGGAATCCGTGATCCTTGTATTGTCGGTTTTGCATAAATTCGGCTTGGCCATGGAGTATTGGCATCAACTCTGCAGATTTGGATATTGATCGGAAGAGGTGACATTGCAACTTGGTCTGCGGAACAGGCTCTGGTTGGCTAGGAAAGGTAGATGGCGTTGTTGTCTTTGAATGATGGATGAATGACGGGCAGCGCTGCTTGCTTGGCTACATCCATGAAATGGTGCTGCTGGCCAGATCCGCGGAGCAGCGCTGTTGGCTAGGTCCGTGGAGCGGTGCTGTTGGCTAGGTATGTGAAGCAGTGGATGACACTTGGCCGGCTAGATCACGGAGAAGCAGAGATGGCACGGCTAGCTCCTGATTCGTGGAACGATTGATGGCGCTGCTTTGAACGGCCAAGATGGCGCTTCCTTGGCTAGTGGAGATGGAGCTGCTTTGAACGTCTAAGATAGCGCTAGCTAGGTCATGGAATGGTGAAAACTGGATTCGGTCCATGGAATGGTGGAAACTGGCTTCAGTCCATGGAATGGTGGAAATTGGCTTAAGTCTGTGGAATGGTGAAACTGGCTTCAGTCCGTGAAATAGTGAAACTGGCTTCAGTCCGCGGAATGATGAAACTGGCTTCAGTCCGCTGAATGGTGAAACATGCTTCAGTCCGTGGAATGGTGAAACTGGCTTCAGTCCGTGGAATGGTGAAAATATGGTGCTGGAACTTTGGCTACCAAACAGTGATGATTGCGCTGGAACTTTGGCTTCAAATGGTGATGGTGGCGCTGATGGCTTCAGTCCGTGGAACGGTGGAAATGACACTTGGAAGGCTTGCTGGATGTATCACGGAATGCTGGAGTCATGGAGAGTTGGCTTGACAATGGAGTGCTAGAGCCATGGAGAGTTGGCTTCACCACGTAGTGCTGGAGCCATGAAGCGTTTGTAGGTTGAGCGACTGGTGTTCCTCGTGCTGGCGCGCTACTGGTTTGGTCATGGAGCGGATATATTAGCACACTACTTGTTCGGATATGGAGCATGAGTATGGTCCGCCTAGTCATCTATTCCCGTTCATGGAGCAATAAGGAATCCTTATTCTGTTCAAACTATAGAAACTGCGTTCGTATGAAAAGGGGTATCGAGCCTCTTCTGTTTTTGTTGTTCGTCCGACTCCGTGCTTTCATCTGCAGCATCTGGCTCCTCTTCGTCATTTGCTAGCGGTGGTATAGCGAGCATTAATGGCAACAAAGCAATCTCCAATAGTTATAATCAACGGCAAGGCAAGACATGAAAACTGAAAGGTAGGTGCTCTCGCATGTATCCACCCAACAGTACCATCGATCTTCTCCAGAATGTGTAATAAGGCTCTGACTCTAGAAGAATGAGTATCTAACCTCTCCAATGGATTTCAAAATTTACCAAACTCCATTGCGATCTTGGGATAGATGGATGAAGTATATGCTCGGCAATGATCATGTCAGGTCTAATCTTGGAGATTGTGGTTGCGTTGTTGGTCCATCCTTGATTTTAGTTTATTTGGTGCCTGGACTTTCTGATTGCGATGATGATATGTTTTGGATGCTTGCATGGTATAAATCTTCTGGAGCTATTGGGTGAAGTAGACAAGATGAGAGCGTTCCGTTGCCGATGTGCTTCTATTAAGTCTTTAAGGACTTCGTTCCAAGCGACATCCTTTGAACCATCTTCTGAATCTTGGAATATTGCATGGAAAGGGATGCGGTGAGCAGTCCCCAGTTATACTTCTGTTAGACTCGATGGCATGGACGTATATGTAAATGTCTCTCTGTGGCGTACTTTCGGGGTATTTGATGCGCGTGTACGGTTTCATGTTGAGAAATTCTTGTTTATGCAACTCGTAAAACTTCGACAATGATGATGTTGAAATCGGAAATAACCTGGTTGAGGGCAGTGAAGGCATCCCATTCTGGTAGTCCCCATGTGTAATTATCCTGAATATATTTTCTCGTGGAAGATGTGCTTCTGCTGCATTCACTGGTAAGGTGGTGACTGCGTTTAAGCTTTTAAACATAAAGAAGGCTTCAGTCCCCAAGTGTAGCCTACTTTAATTGCATCACCTTGAATCCACGCCTATGGGATTTGATACAATCTTATCATACTCTCCTGGATGTGATGCTAGGATTCTTGGAATATCACATGGACAAAATATTCTGGATAACGAAGAGGTAAAAGTGAGGGAGTTATGTCGTTAATCGTGGCTCCCTCTGTCTCTTCAAGAAAAATGTTTCAGCCGCGTCTTTGGAGTTATCTCATGAATGCTTGATTGTTTTCAGGGATGGACCGTGATGAGCAGTCCCCAGTCGCACTTCTCTTTGGTTACTGAAGTTGTTTTCTCTGAGTAGGCTTAGGATCCTCCGCGGCCTCGTAAAGTGTTGCAGGCGCCTTCTAGATAGAGAGGTGATGATATTCTTACGCTACACCTTTGAAGTGTGGATGATCTTGTCGTGGCTATGATTTTTGGTTGGCCGTGTCTTATAAGCTTTGACAGTGAAGGGATCCCGTGTAGAGCCTCAGTCCCCAAGTGTGGTTTACATGTTTCTATCTTATATGGCCAGTGAGTTGACCATGATAAAGAGATCATCTTGCATCCGCACTGGTGACTCTATTACTTCTTCCACGTGAAACTAAAACATGGAGAAGTATGGATTACCTTTGTAGTAGTTGTTGCTATGGTAAAGCTCTGACAAACGAGCAACAACAGTTCTTGGCAGCAGATGTGATCAGAAGAGACTACATCGTCGTGGTAACCAAAATAGGTTGGCTGAAATTTCATGGGCGTTCATGTAAGCAAAGGGATTGGATGGATGCATAAGCGAGTAAACTTCCCACGAGGTTTGGCGGGATGGATCAAAAAGTGGACACAACTAAGAACCTTGGCTAGCTGTGATCACGATACTTGACAGGGAGGCGTGTCTACTTCTGGAGAAAACGTTGAAGCGGAGCGGCTCTTGGAGAGAAACATTGAAGCGGAGCGGCTTCTGGAGGTGAGACGTTGAAGCGGATCTAGAAGCGGATCTTGGAGCAAAACGTTGAAGCGGATCAGCTGCTCCTAGAGAGAAACGTTGAAACGGAGAGGCTTCTAGAGAGAACGTTGAAGTGGCTCCTGGAGAGAAACTTTGAAGAGGAGCGGCTTCTGGAGGTGAGACGTTGAAACGGATCCTAGAGAGAAATGTTGAAGCGGAGCGACTTCTGGAGAGAACATTGAAGCGGAGCGGCTTCTGGAGAGAAAAGTAGAAGCGTCTCATGGAGCAAAGTTCGAAGCGCCAATGCAACACGGCTGAGAGCTTGAAAATATATCTCGGCGCTGCACCTTGGAGAAATAAAAAATCTTACACACATGCTCCGTCATAGATTACATGGTTTTGTGAACAGAGTCCCCAGAAAGTATTAATGCATAACTCCACTAATTGATGTTCGGTCACATTTGGTTTATGAAAATCTAACGCCCGCATTCCGAATCCCTTGATTAATCGTTCTGATGTTCATTATTTCACTCCTTTTGAGTTGTGGCCATGTCTTTCCGAGCCTTAGCAAAAACTTCTTGTATTTACATCAAATCAGCAATTGTAATAAGGGATCGGCTTCCTATGGCTCCCCCAGTCTCTCGTCCTGATGATGGAGTAGCAACGGCTCTAGTGACTGTTGGAGGTGTCACACTTGAAGAAACGTTGGGGGTGGCAGCAGCGGCTCTGACTCTGGTGACTGGAGGCGTAACACCTGAAGGAATATTTTCCGCGCCGCTGGTGTTGACAGGTGGCGTATTAATTCCACTGGAAGAATCGTTAATACCAAGAGTAATCTCAGCGCTAGTGTTTTCAGGGTTTGTTGCTGATCCGGACCTGAGTTCTACCATTTGGAGATCGGGATTGAAAAAATGAAATTGGAAATTGGAAATTGGTATTGCAACCGAGAGATTAATCTCCCACTGTGGTCCCTAGTTGTTTGTGGGTGAAAACCGTTTCTGCTGATTTTGTTAATTTTGGGTGTGTGGATGAGAAACGAATCTAAACCATAAACAATGCACTGCATGAGAGTACTTTTGATTCGAGAGATCAATCTGTACAATCCTGGCCTAAATCAAGAAATGGCCGTTCCATGCTTGCTTCGGTCACAAAGTGAAGGAGAAGGGTTGGTCTTAGGGAAGGAAGCGAAGAGAGTGTTGAGAACAAAATAGTTGATTCTGAAGGTGTGGTTGTTTATGACTTGTATCTGAAAGTAGAACTGGATAGAAGAATGGAAAGCTACCAGGTGATTCCTAGATACTGTATTGTTGCCGACCAAAACTTGTTTTTTGGTGAAAATAGGTGAAGCCTATATATACAAGTCATATTGAAACGTACTCTGGTCTCGTAGGAAGTGGAAACGATTGAGTGGTGGAAGAATAGAGTAACTTGTAACCGTCGGTCATTATGCTTCCATGATGAATGAAGTGAATTCGTTTACATCGTTACTTTTTACCACCACTAATTGTCCTGCTTCATGACACTTTCTTGTAACAGGCGCATTGAACGCCGCACGTTGTAAACCGCCAGACCAATACACTGATGAGCATCCCCCAGTTTGTGACATGTTTGATGTCTCGAGTGTTTTCGTGGAAAACTTGTAGCACTTTGCTACGTGTGGCAAGTCAAAGTCAAGGGACTTACCGCAGGAAAATAACATGTAATGCTATTAGGCTCGTTTTGGCTAGTCGCCTAAAACATGCCACAGGTTTGTCAGTTCGGTGGTGAACTTCGATGGCTGAGATCGCATCTCATGAAGGAGGGTAGCCGTTGATTATGGTTACCTTGTGTTGGCACCTGATAATGGCGCGGTGGTGTTTTGGTGTACGCCAGTGGAAATGTGGCATGTGTGGCATGGCTCGTGCATGCCAGTGGCACGATGGTGCAAGTGGTGCCTGGCGTAGCCATGGCTACTAGATTTAGGCAGCTGGTCGCCTGAAACTTGCCAAAAGTGTGTCAGTTCGGTGGCGAACTTAGATGACTGAGATTGTAATTCAGGAGAGAGGGTGGCCGTTGATTATGGCCACATTCTGTTGACACCTGTTAATGTCATAATGACATAGCCGTGCTGGTGACGTTGTGGCATGGCCAAAGCTAGGATTTGGCTCCGTGGACATAAGTTATATCCCCCCATTTGTGACATGATTGATATTTCACGAATCGTGGAGTCTGCAAGGCAGACATGTATTAGTTATTCAATTGTTGACTGATTTAGACTGTGAGTCTAGTTTTGTTGAATCGAGCATAAGTGGTGAATGCTCAGTGATTCATGGATTGAACATGTAGTTCTCTGAGATGTCAATGAATTACTGACCAGAGCGACTGAGCAAGTATTCTCAACTCGACGAATTGCTGAATATTGAGAGTTTGTCGAGCAACTGAGCAAGTGTTGCTCAATTCAACAAAATACTGAATATTGATAATTTGACGTGCAACTGAGCAAGTGTATCTCAATTCGACAAACTACTGATGAATTACTGAACATTGATGGTTGGATCAATATTCGAGCAACTGAGCAAGTATTGCTCAATTCGACGAATTATTTACTGATGTCGTGACCCAATAAAATATTAATCAAAAATATTGGTTAATTACCGAATATTATTAATTTGGATGTTGATTGCTGAATCAACATAATTTTGTGTTTGAACTTGCTCAGAATGGTGATTCGTGGAGCGTTTGTTCGAAACCCTAATTTTATCAATCCTTCATCAATTGGTGAATTGCTGAAAATTGGTCATGAGTGAGGAGGGACCGACCACATGGAATCATGAGCGTCCATGGGTGCCCAGTGCTCGAGTGAGCACGCACCAGGGTTTTCAGTTTGAGAGTTGGTGAAAAAATGATGATTAAATGCAGGATTCATTATTTATTGAAATATTGCTGGATTCAGTATTAGGTGATAAAACCTAGGTATGAGAGATGAGGACCGACCAAGAGATCATGGGACCAGCTCTTGGTGGTCACAAAACCAGTTGTTGGTCATTTGGAGAATCCCCCAGTTGGTTGGAGAGAGTTCGGACCAAGTATAAGCAATTGAGCAAATTAGGTCATAATTATGAAAACGTGTGGGACCAACCTTGTGCAATCTCTAGGAATGACCCTGGTCGGTCATGAAAGCGTGAACGTGTTTCCGTGGTGTCCGTGTTTCCATACTGAGGGTTTCAGTATTTTCTGATGCGCGTTCAAGCAATATCGTGAATTTTCAGAAGAGTTTCATCTTGACTGAGAATTCTCGATTTTTGTTGGAATGAGCATGTGTGCTCAATTCATCAATATTTTTAAAATATTAAAATAAAAGTGTTTTAATATTTAAAATTTCCGTGAGAGGCTAGCCAGTCGTGTGACTATGTTGGCTTTTGGTTTTTCGTAATTTGAGCAATATTTGAGAAAATATGGAGAAATCATGAATTTTGCTCAAACTCAGGAGTTTCATGAATTGAGGAAAATAATAATTATGCAAGATTAGGGATTGCAAGGTGTGGGACCGACCATGGCTAGGGAATGGCCGGACGGCTAGGTTGTCAGGTCTCATGCACCTTTCCCTATTTTATTATTTTTCATGAATCCTTGAAGTTATGGAAAATTCATGAGTTTTTGTTGAAACGGAGGAGTTTCGTGATATTAGAGAATAATAATTATGAAAGCTAAGGATTGTGAGGTATGGGACCGACCACGGCTCTGGCATGGCCGGCCGGGTTGCCCGGTCCCGCACACCTCTCCTTATTTTATAATATTATTTCGTGAATCCACGAAGTTATGGAGAATTCACGGGTTTTGCAAACACAAGGAAAGTTGCTAAAACCAAGGAGTTTTCGTGAGCACGAAATAACAAAAAATAAGGAAAATAATGGGAGAGGCACGGACCGACCATGGCTAGGGCACGGTCGGCCGACCGGATGGTGGGCCCGGCCTTGGGCGCCTCTTATTATCTTATTAATATTTATTGTTTTCTCCTGTTTTGCGAAGGATTCCTCATTATTTCATATTTTTGGACACTCGTTCGTGCATCCGGGTGCTCAGTCGTGCACCATTGTCGAGTACACTCGCACCATTTTTGTGGGGCTTACTCAGTGATGGTCCAGATGCCCGGTTGTTGAGTATCTATTACTAATCTATGAATTCAGTGGAGAATAATCCATGGAACTGAGTAATAAAAATGAATAGTTGTTCATTATTAATTCGCAGGATTAGCTGTGGATTCGACTACGAATTAAGAATAATAAAACAAGCATTACCATCCTACGGGATCATGGATTAGATCATAGAATCAGAGTAATTAAGACTATTTATTACCATTTCATGAGATCAATGGATTCGATCATGAAATCGGAGTAATGAGATATCACAATTGTCTTATTGCCATTCTATGAGATCAAGCCGTGGATTCGACCATGGAATAGGAGCAATTGTTATTGCCATTCCATGGGATCAGGACGTGGATTCGACCATGGAATAGGAGAAATTTTTATTGTCATTCATGGGATTAGACGGTGGATTAGACCATGGAATAGGAGCAATAATAGATTATTCTGGGAATTCAGTAGTGAGTGTCACGACAGGATTAATCTATTGCAGAAAAGATATTATCCAGTTAAAGCGTCACATCTATTCTGAATGGTGCATAGTCAGGAAGTCACGATGTTGTTTACGAGATGGAGGCGTTAGTGTTCTCAATCTACGGAGAATCACCTGAATCTATGCACAGTCTCTCCACATAATCATGGAACGGTGAGTGTCACCGACGTCCTGAATGCGCCCGCCGCCCAACTATTCTTCTATGTGGAGGTGGATCTCTCTCATGCAGTCAGGGAGCAGTGAGTATCACCGACGTCTTGAAGGCGTTAAGCTCTCAATCTACGGAGAACCGCCCAAATACTTTATTCTGCATAGAGGTCACGACGAAATGCCAGGGATCGAACGCTCAGCTGGTGGAGGCTTTTCGAAAACATATTCATCATGGCTTCGTAAAATATGAATCGTTGCATGCCTGAAAGCCGTGTCAAAAACATGCCTCATGATTTTACAGTTTTTCCTTTGTTGAAAATACACCATCTACATTAAGTCCCCTGCTTAGTGAGGAACAGTCATGTTCCGCAGTAAGCATTAAATAGTGATTTTCAGTCGACGAGATCAGTGGTTGAACTCGGTCTACAAATGTATCGTCAGAATCCTCGATTTGCTCCAATGGTGTCATGTACGAGCAAATGTTTGGGTGAGGACCCTGATGGTATGATAGAGTGTGATTCCGTGAGCACGGAGATGAAGCATCGCCGATTTGGTCTGTTGAAAGTCCAGTTATGGTCAGTTTAGTGTTTATAGGCTCGGCCAAAAAAAAGGAAATCCTTGTTTTAGGAACAAACGTTCGTTCGTTAGTTTAAGAAACAAACAAAGTAGACCTGAGTCTAATGACATAAAATTTTGTCTATGAGCTTTCATGAAATTTTTATTTTTGAAAATATGCTCTTGTTTCAAAGACGGATGCTCGTACAAGGGAGCAAAATATATATTTTAAAATTTACGTGAGTTTCACGTTAAAAATATTTTCTGTAAAATCAATGTTTTGATTTTGAACAACTGTTGAAAGTAGAGAATCATACATTGTGAAATAATGTCTGAGTTTTCACAATTATAGAATGGACGTTTGTCCAATTTTGGAAAATCAGTGGATGTTACGTGGGTTGTTCACGGTTTTATGAACATAAATTTATGATTTTTGAGCAAATACTGAAAGCAAACAATTGTATATGTGATGAAATAATGTATGTATGAGATTGGTGATTTTATAGTGTATGCACACATGTAGAAAATCAACGAATGTTCACATGAAAGGTTATGTGAACTATTCATAGTTTTGTGAAAAGTCAGTGTTGAATCTAGAATGATAAGTTTTGCTCGTCTTCGCAGGTTTCAAAGAGTGAGCAAGTTTTCGAAGTTTCGTGTCATCACTAAAGTCTAGTGAAATCGTAAAATAGGTAAGAGTTGGGGATTACCATTTTTGCAGACGCAGATGTGAGCATCTCTATTCCATGATTCATTGTTTTGTTGAATCCTGCGCTTTGTATGAATGATGCGCTGAATGTTATGCATCTGTCACAGCCACTTTGCAAGAATGACTAACTCCCATGATGACACTTTCAAAGACAACGTTTCCAGAGATGACATCTCTACGGATGAAACTTTAATAAATGGTACTCCTGGGACCTCTGAGTGATGGTGAGAGATCCTTCATACCGAGTTGTACTTCTGGTTATTATTAGCTTTACCGCAGGATGATCGTATAGTGAAATCCCGGATCAATGTAGACTCCATGGAAATGGAAGAAAGTCTACGGGAGCGGAGAACCCAGAAGTAAGGACTACAAGAGGTTAGCAAATGACGTGCAGTCCTCATCCGTTTCTTTGGTGAGTTATTAGCGCTCCTTGTGTCATGAATTTGACCATGTAATTAGGATCACGAGACCAAGGTTTTTTTTTTTTTTTCAGACTTTTGCTTCTTCGATTGACGGTCTTCAACTTGTTCCCGGGCAAAAATCAGGAATCCAACACTGAGGAAAAGTCGATGTAAGTATCTTTTTTGTGCGCATCTCCTTGAATGAAATAAGAATAATTGTTGTTGATGAATCCAAGAAGAAATAATTGTATATAAGCATCATGTTGATGAAGCGTGCTCTTCTTTGGGACATGGGAATACGGAGAATTCCCGAAATCCCGAACCGAATGGAGATAACGGCGTTGCCAATGGAGATCCCGATATTGCCGAGCCTTCAAATGATTTAAAGACTCCCTTAGTAAGTATATCTCCTGTAATTTATTCATAGAAGTATGAAATTGTTGATTTGTGAATGAATGAATGAGAATCCATGTAAATTTATGGATAACTTTGCCGAAATACGTCACCAGAAAATTTCAGACTTCAGATTTTACTAGAAACGCTGTAGAATCCTCGTCCGAAGTCGTATTTTCGCGGTCTGTGTATGTATTTAATCCCGGTAAATTTCCAAGCTTTAACAAAGAATCTTTTTGAATTTTGAGCATTTTTAGGGCCTGAAAAAGGCGAAATAGTGAACTTCCAGGAGACCTTCAGAACTTTTCCAGGTTGCATGTTGTCCGATGTTTTGGCCACATCTGTTAGCTCGTTCATCCGATTGTTATGAAATTTCGATATGTTATAGAAAACATCCATACGAAGAGAATGGTATATGACCCAAACTTAAATTACTTACCAATTTCTCTCAGTTCTTCGTTTAATATAGGGCAGCATAGAATCTCTTCAGATGTGCTTGTCTGAAAAACGTGTTTCATGGCTTCTACACTATTTGCTCATGTTTTAGATGCATAGTAAAGAACTTAGATGATGTTAGTTCACTTACATGCTGGATTTTATGGTTGTGTTGGGTTTCCACACTTGAATCATTCTAATCCCATGTAATCTTCACATTAGGTGCCAAATGCTGAAGTTAGGAATAATGGATCAACAATGATGACTTGAGCAACAATGGAGCCGTTGATAATGAGAGCTCCATCCCTATACCTCAAGGTCATGTAAAACTTGTTGTTGATGCCGTGGAGGTGACTGAAACTCCAATTGTGCGTGAGATGGTGGAACCCGAATCGAGAATGGAAGAAGCTGCTCCAACCGAAGTTGTTCCTATGATTGCTGACGCAACTGAAAACCGGATAATAGTGCATGAGTATCCCAATGCAGGGACTGCTTTTACTCCTCCATTTGGTGAGATACTCCCATATCACAGGTTTCTTGGTGGATTTAGCGTTCCCATTGAATATGCTGCTATGTACAAGAAACCGTGGAAGATGTATGGGCACATCGTCGTTACCAAGGATCCGGAGCATAGCTATTTCTTGACGAGGCAAGTAGAAGTCATCTTGCGTGTTATAAATGATCTCCGTATCACATCTAGAAATACTGTCACCCGGGATGTACTCTTTGATTGGGAGTACAACTTGAAGAAAGTTGAAGAACTTGGCTTCAATCTGAAGTGGCTTCGTCAAAAGATTGATGCTATCAGGAAAGCAGTGGAAGGTGACACTCCTTTCACCACCAGTGATGCCGTGTTGAAGAAGATGGATGAAGATGCTGAGCTGACCAAGAAGCTGGAGGCGGAGAAAGCTGCTTTGCAAGTCTTGGAGGATGCAGAAAAGCATAAATCTTATTTTGCTGTCTTTCTTTAGTTTTCTTTCCATGATATCTTGAACCTTGGACTTCTGAGAGATGTTGGGTTTTATTTTGGTTTTGATTTCTTGATTGGTTTTGGATTGTGAAATCGATCGTCTTGACCAGTGGACCGTCAGTCCCCAGTATTTTGTTAAGTCTCTCCCTTTCGTTTTCCCTTCTTCTGGTGAGACCTAGATAGAGGACCCAGGTAGAAAAATTGATGTAAAGACCTAGATGGTCGAAGTTGGAGGTACCTTTATGAAGGATTTAGCGGAAGGACCTGGTGGACATCGATCGACTGTGAAGGTTATGAATCCCGTCTAAGAATTGCTGCTTGCATGTTGTATGCTCGGGAAGCTGTAGGAACCTCATACGACGTCGGAATTCGATGCTTGACCCCAACTTTTGAAGCTAAGAGACTGATTTATCACATGAGCAAAGAATCACTTAATTTGGAGTTGTAGAGGTCATCCAAGTAAGCATGCACATTTGTAATTTGTAATCTCGTACAAATTTTTCAGATGTCGTAGACCTGACGGTAAAGGCCATATTTTTCAGCTCATATGCCCGATTGATGCGCCCTTTTGTTATGTTGTAGGAGAAACATAGACGAACATCTTTTGTTGAGGAAGTATTATCCCATTCCTCACCCATTGGTAATTTTTTGTAAACCCATGGCCTGGAGCATGTCGTATCTCACTTGTAGAGGCGATGAGAACATCTTGTAGAAGATTTTGGTTTTTTGCCCGTCTGCCGGGCAAGCTTTGGGAAGATTTTCATGTTAGCATGTTTTCATGTTTACACATCTTGATATGAATCATTAGAGTTGAAGAAGTATGATCCATAGAGAATGGATAGTTGATGAAGCCGGATGTTGCGCCCGAGAGTGATGTTGAGATTACAACTGGAAGTTCTCCATAAATTCTTGTTGATGCTGAGACCATGAATAGAGTTCCTCCACATGCTGATGCCGATACTATGATTGGAGTTGATACAAAGACCGAAGATGATAGTCTTTGCTCTGCCGTCCAGTGAGCATGCACAAACTAATTGGTGAGTTGAGCATTCCTAAGATGAAGGTGTATTAGGATTTCAACCCAAATCCTCCTGTTATGACTTTACTGTGAAGTGGCTCGTCATGGAATCGATGTTGTTGCGCGGTAGATAGCAGCATCATTCTTCATTTGGATATGATTGGTGAAGAGAGGAAGTTCCCCAGTCGTGCAGGGGCTTTTGATGTAGAGGTTCCGTTTGACGACGTTTCATGGAATCACATTAGGTTGCAATGACTTGTTATGTGGATAACATTTTTTGAAATATATTGAATTGATATTTCCAATAAAATCAAGTCCCCAGTGCATCCCTCATTCACTTAGCAGAGTTGAAGGAGTTTGTAGCATCCATTGATGAACGGTGTTGCATCTACTTCAGAAGTCTTATCATGGGATAGTGAAGGCTTATCGATTGTAATTCAGCTATACTTTGATCGTGTCGGTGTTGAACCGGTGTGTCACGTCGAGATATTGTGCTGAAGCTAGAGGCGTTATTATTGAAGGTGTACTCTTTGATTGGGAGTACAATTCGAAGGCTTCTTATGTGCTTGAGCGCTGAAGCGTCGAATGTCTTATGCTTGATCGTCTCGGCTCCGTGTATCTTCTGTCGATTCAGCATTCCGCTGCGAGGGATTCAACACTTGTGCAGACATCAGAGATTTCTGATTTTGTGGCACTCGTGGACATTCCTGCAAGTCTATGGAGAAATTCCCAAAGTGTTCTTTCCATGCTTCCGTCATCTCTCAGTGGTGAATGTCACGGTGAGATGCTCGATTCGAAGCGGTGTCAGGTTCAACCACTTGGTAAAATATTGCTGGAGTGATTACCCACTCATAGCGTCTTGTAATAGCAGAGATGCTAGCTGAATTGAGTCCCCATGCTAGAATAACATGTGAGGGAATGAAAGACATAGACATGGAAGGAATGAGACTTGCCTGAATGCGAAACCTCTTGATGAATTTCTATGTATCTTTTGCAGGTTATTGTTTCAACCTCGTCAGAGTTCGAATTTCCTCCAAGTGCTCTGATGATGGAACGTCCGCCAAATCTTCTGGATCAGAACTTTCTTTGTTGGAGAGATGTGCAACAAAAGACGCTTTATTTATAGTCATGTTTTCAGCATGGGTCCATGCTATAGCGTCATATCTTGGATTTTCCTGATTATGTGAAACTTTTTATATGTTCAGGTTGAACGTATTTTCACTTTGAGAGTGATGTAGACATAAGCGTCTATGAGCGTTCCTTCATGGTCTCTGACTGAGATGGGTGCATGAGTAGATTCTTGTCAACTGATGCCTGTGACTCTGAGGTATTTCAGTGGAATGATATTGATGGCAGTGTCAGCATCGATCAACATTCTTCTGAATTCATTTCCTCTAAGATGGACTGTGGTAAGAAGTCCCCAGTCATGCATCTCCTTGTATGTGGCGAGAGGTTCTGAAGGCACTTCTAGAATATGGTTCAAAGCCGTGAACATGTCTCCCTTTTGAGCCTTTGACAAATAAAGCAATTCGCATACATGCCTGACTGAACTGCTTCTTTGACTGGTTGTTCAGAGATTGTGAAAGTTCTGACTGAAAGAGGGTCTCTGTGTACTCTTTCAGTCCCCAAGTTAAGTTCCCAAATTCGACTTTTTCCTTGAATATGCGCTTCAAGATCCTGCAGTCGCTGGTGGGATGATTGACGAACCTATGGAAACAGCAGTAGCGAGGGTTCTCCATTTCTTCTTCAGTTGG
The DNA here is from genome assembly GCF_003573695.1 of Papaver somniferum. Lineage (NCBI taxonomy): Eukaryota > Viridiplantae > Streptophyta > Magnoliopsida > Ranunculales > Papaveraceae > Papaver > Papaver somniferum. The sequence goes on along the minus strand of NC_039368.1, from coordinate 56,797,859 downwards.
TTTTTTTCTGACATATGGCAGCTTGATTGCACCATCCTGGATCCATGCATCAAGTAGTTCGATCACCTCTTCGATGAAGAAAGGGAAATCAGGTTCTGCTGGATCTGCATTTTGAGTTGGAGCTTGTGCATCCCGGATTTGACTACCCCTTTTTTGGTGATTTCGGAGGAGCTAGAGAAGCGTTCTTCCGCTGTGATTCGACTTTTTGTTTGCTCATTTCTGCAACAATATTTGTGGAAGGCTGGAGATTGTACTGATTGTTGACTAGGCGTCGGATGCTTCGAGATTCCTCGAACTTGCAGACTTTGCTCTTTCTAGTAACGCATTGTTGATTGCTTGGCTGCTCCATGGAGTTCTGAGAAAGTCTGGAATCGCAGATTCTCCAGCAAGGCTCTTTAGATTGGGATCATTATGCTGTGTTCATGCTCTCCTGTTGCCTCCATGAATCACGTGTTCTCGAGCGTTCCTTGTTCCGTTGTATAGTGTGGACGTTGGGGGAAGTGTAGCTCTTTGGGAGAGGAATTATTTGAGTAGCTGCAGGATATGGAGGTTGATAACGGTGGACATATGGTGTCTTGTCTTTTCCTCGATCCTCCATGAAGCGTTTCATATCCTCACGAGTGATGAAGCCTGCAGGTTTCTTTGTTGGCGGGTTATTTGCAGCCTTGTGGACTTAATCATCGTCTACTACATGGATCAGAATGACTTCAGGACCAGAGGCCGGAGATGTTTCTTTGGATTTTCCTTTCTCCTGAGCTTTCCCTGACATCTTGTTAGTGGGAGTTTTGAGATAATTGCACAGCTCTTTCTGAGTGGTGGCCATGTCAATCTGATTTTTGGCGAAAGTCCCTTGCACCTTCATGAGATCATCTACGGTAGGTGGATTCTCCCTGACTTCCTCAGGACGTCGGCCGAAGAGAGGTTGATTTTCGTTGTTGGTGTGAGGAGGAGTATTATCACCACTATTGCTGTAAGCAGGAATCTTTTATGTAATACCACCGTTGTTGCTAGTGCTAGCGATGTTCGCGTTAGGATTTGTAACTGAACCTGACCTAAGATCAACCATTTTGCGAAAATGTGAGATTGCAATAGAGATTAATCTCCCACTGTGGTCGCCAATCTGTATATGGGGAAAAACGGTTTGCTGGTATTCTAGGAAAGTGGAGAGTCGAGCGTGCTGTCGGGACTCCTCAACCGAGCGATCTGCCGAACCTCACACAGATGCACCGCTGCAAAGGGGGTGCTTAGATTCGGGAAATCAATCTGTATGACTCTGTCCTAAACCAATACAATGACCATTCCAGAGTCAATTCGGTCACAAAAAGGGAGATGGGTTGATCTGTAGGAGGGAAGCTGAGTGTTGTGTGGGATCAGTGATGATCAAGGATTGTGGGTGTGTTGAAGGTTTATGCAATATTTCTGAACTGTTGAAGTTGAGTTCTGTGAATAAGTTTATATCGAGTTGTTGACGGATAATGATGATAATAGATGATTGATGATATCCTGATGTCCTCGATTTAGACTTATTTATATTGCAAGAATGATGTACCACTGATCCCTGTAAGTGTGCCGTTTTTATTGAGTGAAAGAGTGGGAAAGTAGGAGATCGTGGTAAAGTCAGTTCCATGTCGTACGAAGACTTGACTGGTCGTGCACCCACTACTTTGCTAACTCCTTCAACCGTTTACATTACTTATGCACATTTCTCGTTGTGGATGAATCCACGTTCCGTAGACCGCCAAACCAAAACCCTAAGTGATATCCCCCCATTTGTGACGTGATTGATATTTCACGAATCGTGGATTCTGCAAGGAAGACGTGTATTAGTTAGTCAGTTGTTGACTGATTTAGACTGTGAGTCTAGTTTTGTTGAGTCGAGCATAAGTGGTGAATGCTCAGTGATTCATGGATTGAACATGTAGTTCTCTGAGATGTCAATGAATTACTGACTAGAGCGACTGAGAAAGTATTGCTCAACTCGACGAATTGTTGAATATTGAGAGTTTGTCGAGCAATTAAGCAAGTATTGCTCAATTCGACGAATTTGACAATTTTGGCGTGCAACTGAGCAAGTGTTGCTTAATTCAATAAAATACTGGATATTGATAATTTGACGTGCAATTGAGCAAGTGTTTCTCAATTTGACAAACTACTGATGAATTACTGAACATTGATGGTTGATCAATATTCGAGCAATTGAGCAAGTATTGCTCAATTCGACGAATTATTTACTGATGTCGTGACCCAATAAAATATTAATACAAAATATTGGTGAATTACCTAATATTATTAATTTGGATGTTGATTGATGAATCAACATTATTTTGTGTTTGAACTTGCTCAGAATGGTGATTCGTGGAGCGTTTGTTCGAAACCCTAATTTTATCAATCCTTCATCAATTGGTGAATTGCTGAAAATTGGTCATGAGTGAGGAGGGACCGACCACATGGAATCATGAGAGTCCATGGGTGCCCAGTGCTCGAGTGAGCACGCACCAGGGTTCTCAGTTTGAGAGTTGGTGAAAAAACGATGATTAAATGCATGATTCATTATTTATTGAAATATTGCTGGATTCAGCATTAGGTGATAAAACCTAGGTATGAGAGATGAGGACCGACCAAGAGAGCATGAGACCGGCTCTTGGTGGTCACGGGACTAATTGTTGGTCATTTGGAGAATCCCCCAGTTGGTTGGAGAGAGTTCGGGCCCAGTATGAGCAATTGAGCAAATTAGGTCAGAATTATGAAAACGTGTGGGACCGGCCTTATGCAAGCCCTAGGAATGACCCTGGTGGGTCATGAAGGCATGCACGTGTTTCCGTGATGTTCGTGTTTCCATACTGAGGGTTTCAGTATTTTCTGATGCGCGTTCAAGCAATATCGTGAATTTTCAGAAGAGTTTCATCTTGACTGAGAATTCTCGATTTTTGTTGGAATGAGCATGTATGCTCAATTCATCAATATTTTGAAAATATTAAAATTAAAAGTGTTTTAATATTTAAAATTGCCGTGAGAGGCTAGCCAGTCGTGTGACTATGTTGGCTTTTGGTTTTTCGTGATTTGAGCAATATTTGAGAAAATATGGAGAAATCATGAATTTTGCTCAAACCCATGAGTTTCATGAATTGAGGAAATTAATAATTATGCAAGATTAGGGATTGCAAGGTGTGGGACCGACCATGGATAGGGCATGGGCGGCCGGCTAGGTTTTCCGGTCCCACGCACCTTTCCCTATTTTATTATTTTTCATGAATCCTTGAAGTTATGGAGAATCCTTGACGTTATGGAGAATCCATGAGTTTTTGTTGAAACGGAGGAGTTTCGTGAGATTAGGGAATGATAATTATGAAAGCTAAGGATTGTGAGGTGTGGGACCGACCACGGCTTGGGCATGGCCGACCGGCTGTGTTGTCCGGTCCCGCACACCTCTCCTTATTTTATAATATTATTTCGTGAATCCACAAAGTTATGGAGAATTTACGGGTTTTTCAAAAAAAGGAAAGTTGCTAAAACCAAGGAGTTTTCGTGAGTTCACGAAATAACAAAAAATAAGGAAAATAATGGGAGAGGCACAGACCGACCATGGCTAGGGCACGGTCGGGCGGCCGGCTGGTGGGCCCGGCCTTGGGCGCCTCTTATAATCTTAATAATATTTATTGTTTTCTCCTTTTTTTTGCGAAGGATTCCTCATTATTTCATAATTTTGGATACTCGTTCGTGCATCCGGGTGCTCAGTCGTGCATCATTGTCGAGTACACTCGCACCATTTTTGTGGGGCTTACTCAGTGATGGTCCAGATGCCCGGTTGTTTACTATCTATTACTAATCTATGAATTCAGTGGGGAATAATCCATGAAACTGAGTAATAAAAATGAATAGTTGTTCATTATTAATTTGTAGGATCAACTGTGGATTCGACTACGAATTCAGAATAATAAAACAAGCATTACCATCCTATGGGATCGTGGATTCGACCATAGAATCAGAGTAATTAAGATTATCTACTACCATTTCATGAGATCAGTGGATTCGATCATGAAATCGGAGTAATGAGATAACACAGTTGTTTTATTGACATTCTATGAGATCAAGTCGTGGATTCGACCATGGAATAGGAGCAATTGTTATTTCCATTCCATGGGATCAGGCCGTGGATTCGACCATGGAATATGAGCAATAATAGATTATTCTGGGAATTCAGTAGTGAATGTCACGGTAGGATTAATCTATTGCAGAAAAAATTATAGCCAGTTAAAGCGTCACATCTATTCTGAATGATGCATAGTCAGGGAGTCACGATGTTGTTTACGACCTGAAGGCGTTAGTGTTCTCAATCTACGGAGAACCGAGGGAACAGTGAGTGTCACCGACGTTCTGAAGGCATCCGCCGCCCAACTATTCTTCTATGTAGAGGTGGGTCTCTCTCCTACAGTCATAGAACAATGAGTATCACCGACGTTTTGAAGGCGTTAATCTCTCAATCTACGGAGAACCGCCCAAATACTTTATTCTGCATAGAGGTCACGAAGAAATGCCAGGGATCGAACGCTCAGCTGATGGAGGCTTTTCGAAAACATATTCATCATGACTTCGTAAAATATGAATCATTGCATGCTTGAAATCCGTGTCAAAAACATGCCTCATGATTTTAAGGTTTTTTCCCTTTGTTGAAAATCCACCATCTACACTTGTATTGGCGGTTTTGCATAAATTCGGCTTGGCCATGGGGTATTGGCATCAGCGCTGCAGCTTTGGCTATTGATCGGCAGAGGTGACATTGCAACTTGGTCCGCAGAATGGGCGCTGGTTGGCTAGGAAAGGTAGATGGCGCTGTTGGATTTGAATGATGGATGAATGATGGGCGGCGCTGCTTGCTTGGCTACATCCATGGAATGGTGTTGCTGGCTAGATCCGTATAGCAGCGCTGTTAGATAGGTCAAACATCTGGGACGCATTGAAACGGCTGAGAAACTTCTGGGAAAGTTCAGATTTACGACTGGGAAACATGGAAATATCCGACCGTAACAGCTATATCGTCCGGAAGATTTTATATTTCCTGGCCGTAATTCTCCAACTGCATTGAGTTTTTTGAGGAACGACTAGTTTTTTCAAAAAACACTAGTCGTTGAGTCATTTTTGCTATAAAATGACCCTTCTCCAACCAAGAATTTATGCAAAAACACACTCCCTCTCTGTCCCTCCTCAAAATTGTTGCAAAAAAGGAAAGAAACATGGTTATTCGCTACACCATTGAAGAAGATGTTGCAATCGTCAAAGCGTGGCTGACTGTATCAAAGCATTTCGAAGATGCACTCATTTTCATAGATGAAACCTCAGAGGATTTTTGGAACCGTATGCGACTTGTTTTTATGGCATTAGACGGATATCGTAATGGAAGATCGATGAAACTCATTAAGAAAAGATTCGAGCATATCTTTCCACAATTGGAAGCCTTCAAAGACGAAATGGAAGCCGTAAAGATAAACAATCCCAATACGCCACGTGCACAAAGAGTAAGTTTGTCAATAATTGGCTCATCAAAAATTGTTTTATGTAAAACCAACTTAAGCTGATTATGAGCATGTCCATGGCAAGAAGTTTGAATTTCATGGTTGTTATCATGTCTTGGAGGAAAATCTACGCTGACTTCTTCCACTATTATTAAGACCCATGTTTGCAATGTAATGATATTTTTTTAAAATTTTATTCTATGAAATATGTATTTGTTTTCATTTCGGTGGAAAAGTATGGTCTTTTCCTTCCTTGGTTCCTAAAAATGACACAATTATATAAGAATAGAGAAACATTAAAATTTCATTCAGACCGTTACGGTTAGGAAGCAATACACAACCCATCTGTTTGTCACCCAACGGCTGGGAAAACTTTCCAAACCGACCGACATAAATCTTAACGGCTGGCAAAACTTTCCAAACCGACCGACACAAAATTTCACAGCTGGGAAAACTTTCCAACCCGACCAACGTAGGACTTCACGGATGGGAAAACTTTCCAACTCGACCGAAACAAACTTCATGGCTGGGAAACTAGTATAACGACTGAGAACCTATGGAGTTACGGTTAGGAATTCCTAGCCGAACTTGAGAAAATTTCCTTGTTTTCTACAGATACAGAACAATTAACGGCTAGAAAAGTCCCAACCGTGATAGATACTTTACGGTTGGGAGTTCTTTGTGTCCCAACCGTTGCTTCATATTTACGGCTAGGTCGAAAAGAACTCCTAGCCGTAATCCTCCCGGAACCTGTTTTCCTAAACCCTGAATTCTTCAATCTTACCTATTAAACCAATTTAAAGGAAAAATAAATGGTGGGTTTATGAATTCTCAGCATTCTGAAAGATTTAATGGTGTTTGGACAGATTCATTCACCGAATCTTTAATCTTCAATTTGTGGTTCAACACCTTCATAAACAATATAATCATAACAAGTCTATGATAATCCAAATCGTCCCGATCTTGTCATATTGAGAATAAATCTTAATAAACATTTTTGAAAAGCAATGGAGATTTGATTAAATTTTTTTTTCAAGGTTTTGTTTGATATTGAGAAGAAGAAGAAGAAGAAAAAGGATTAGGTGAATTAATTTTGGTTTTGAAATTTGATTTAGTTTTGATTTTAGGTATAATAATGATCAAAGGTATATTTGACTTTTCAGAAGAATTAGGTCCCCGTTATCCCCCTAAGGATGTTAGATAGCATATAAAGCCCCAAATTCCGAAAAATTCAAGCCCCAATAATAGGATTCTTAATTAACTTAATTTCAATTAAAATTCACAGGAGAGAACCATATCTTTGTTGTTTTTTTTTTGAAGGAAAGACGGGTTTTAACAACCCGAAATTTATTAAATCACCTCATTAAAATTGAGGTTTGAAGGATACATAACGGTGGAGAATAACCATTCCACCCATTGGAATCAGTAACATCAAAATCAATTACATCATTAGAAAACAGAAAGAATAACATTGTACTAAATTTTCAGATTTCGAAACTTAAAGAAACGAAAAACCGAAATTGTACAGATTTACATTCCGTCGACAAAATTGACATCCTTCTAATGGTCATTAATTCAAACCATTTTGATTCCTGATCTTTTGATTCTTGATCGCTAACATCATATATGTTAGATGCTTCCATATAAATGAAGTAATATGCCCAAATTAAAATCATCACCGCCAATCTTGGTCTTGTTTGATGAAGAAGATCATCGTCCATAATGTGATTGATAATATTGAAGCAGCAACATAACAAAAAAAACACCAACTTGGCTAATATATAACAAATCTAGATGACATGGAGAAATCATTAGATCAATCAAAGCAAAATATTAAAAAAACCTAAATAAAAAAATTGTTAGACCAACAATTTGCTTTATTGAATAAAATTATAAAAACTAATAATACTATCCCAGATAAAGAAAAAGCTACAAACACTTACTTCTTCTGTTAAAGAAATCTTGAGATCAGAAATTAAAAAAAAAAATAAAAAAAAAATAAAAAAAAAATAAATTCACACTTGCATAGAATTTTCGCTGCTGGAAAAAAATAAAGCAGACCAACAACAGTATATTCGGATTTTTCGCGGGTGAGAAGACGATCGGTATCGGGACCCCACTCGTATCGACAGCTTCTTTCTTCATCTATCAGAAGCATTTTCAGTCGGGTTCTTCGTCTTTGAAACTTACATTATTTCAAAGCTTCATCTTTCAAACTTCCACTTGTGAGTAAGTTCTTGTCTGTATTTTCCTTTTTTATTTTCTTTTTCAAACTAAAACCTTCAATTACTATACACGTAACCATGTACAGTTCTCTACCGAGGTTGTCATACAATGAGTACGGCAATGATTCATAAACTCTTGGAATTGCTGAATATTCGTTCTAGGTTATAGTGTATTTGACCTGATTTGAAATACTTAACATTTGTATACAATGCTTAATCACTGTTTGATATAATGCATCAAAGAAGTGCCTAGAAATTGATTGTAGTTTTATGATTTTAAAGAGGTTTTGACAAGGTTAATGTTAATATAGGGTTTTACAGTAATGGGTCCTCATACAATATTATAATTTCGCTACTTGGGTTTTGTGTTTGTCTAGAGGTTGAGTTTAAGAAGTTGAAGGGCAGGTTGAGTTTGGAAGAGATCTGCCTTTGGTGGTAACAACATTTCTTTGTCAAGTTGGGTTATGTAAATGTTGCAAGACAATATAAAAATGATATGCCTTTTGGTCAGAGGTTGTAACAACATTTCATTGTTAAGTTATTTTTGAGTGTTCACCTGATTACTTTTACACCTGTGCCCAAATTTAATTTTGCGGGTCTGACATGCTCTGACAATTGTTTTATTCTCCCCTCCACTTACATGTTGGTTGCATGTTTTATTGATACAGTACCAGGGGACTCGGTGAAACACTTCTTAAAAGTGGACTTACCTGTGCCTGCACTTACCAATCCAAGGTATAACAACAATCTATTTCTGTTCTGTTTTCTGGAAAAGATCTGAGTGTTTCCAACTGATTAGCTGCTAGAAGAGCAATATACCAATGACAAGTATTTGACGATGGATAATCTCAAAGTGTGAAAGGCCATGACACCATGTCGAGCATAACCCATTAGGTTTCCATTAGAACTTGCTGTTTTATTCATCGATGATGCGCTGTTGAATCTGATTTCTTCAGCAGTAATCACCCATTATTATAACATACAGGGAATTGATTTTTCAGTCATTATAAAGATGGCAAGTGTTGTACATATCCCTGCATATAATAACATTTTTGACTGTCTGGTCACTAATAGTTTTGTGGTGTCTGTTTTATGGATACAGTATCAAGGGACTCGGCAAAGCATTTGCGCGGGAGTTTATTCTGTCTGTAGATTGTGCTGTTATTGTTTCCCGCAGGTGCCAATTCAACCTTAATTTTTTTTTTTTTCTGTCCACCAATCAATTCATTTTTTTACTGTATGGTTCGATGAAAGAACACAACTTGACGGAGAAACATTGATGGATATGCATCTCTGATGTTTAGATGAAAGAACACAACTATTGCATTTCCTTATCCTTACATATAACAAATTCTATTTATTTTTTCCTTCGTCGGCCTCCCACTGCAGCAGCAGTCATCTAGTCCTGAAACTTTTTTCAGCACTACTGAAAACTTCAAAAACCTAATTATCTCAATACCCATCTCAGATCTGTAACTCTTGCAACTCCAAAATCAGATTTGATACCCACCTTTTTTAATAGTATCATCTAGCTTCCGCTAAATAACCTTTGTCTGTTATGAATGTTGTCGATTATCGATTAAAGTTTTTTTGCGTCTCGGTTAGTGCTCTTGCATCAAATCAAGTTTTGTACCAAGGTGATTAATCTCTCTCTCTCTCTCTCTCAACTGATTTCAAGTTTTCAACAATATATATCTGATATAAGTTATCTTGTTTACATACTCTGATAACATCTTTGAACTCACCATCAAGGGTCCTGAGGCAAGAACCATCTTTCATCAGAATCACCACTTTGTGAATTTTGAAACTTGTTTACAATGTTTAATTCCCTCGTATACGATTCCAAATCTGGTACAATATTTTGTTCCTAATTTGTTTGATTGTTGGTGGACATTTAGTTACTGATGAAAATTTTGGTAGTTGCTCAAATATTTTCGTAACCAGATTTTGGTAGTTGTTCAAATATTTTCACAACCAGTAGTAATACATTACAATACCATCTGAAACAAACAAATCAACAAATGGACTTAGCAAGGCAAATCAACACTTGAATCTAGTGCTTTCAGTCCGCTGTTTGGTACCATACAGGACAACAACATTTAGGAATTGGTACCCTCTTGAAATCACAATTTCAGTAGTTCAGGATTTTTACTAAAAGAGATTGTTCTGTAGAGGATTTTTATACCACTTAGTACATAAATTCGTAGTTTTTGTTGCTCCTGTTCCAAAGAATCCACATCGTTTGCACAGTGTTTGTCTAAAACCCATTTTTTCTAGCTCTCCCTCGAGTTTTTCTGTCTTTCTGGTTGTGTAAAATGATGAGGAGAAGTGTTATAAGTTTGTATCTGTAGCTGAATTTAATAAGCATATTCACACAGCACTGATTGTGTTAGATTTTTTAGTAGATTTAGGGCTTATGCAATGCAATAAGTACTGTATTGAGATAGTTTGTTGACAATAAGAGAACTTAGCTTTCCGATTTATTCAGGAATGGTTCCAGAAAGTTGATTTTTATAAAGTTGTAATCTATCTAAGTTGCTTGTATTACTTATAAGTAGGGACTGAACCGGCTAGATTGTTTGTGGATTATCCGTTATCTTAACTCAGTAAGAGACCTTAGCAAATTTTTCTTGAGGATATGGACCTGAAGGTTGATTTTGGTGAAGATATAAAGCGTTTAAGTTGCTCAAAATAGATAGACAAGTAGAAATTGGGCCAGAGAAATTATTTGTTGATAATTCCAAATTAGTAACAGACTGTAGCCTTCCAGGAATGATTTTCTGAAATATCTAGATTCTGGATTAGTCAATTTGCATGAAAGAAACAGGAATTGGACCACTGAGATTGTTTATTTACAATTGGAACTCAGGTTTTTCTATCGCTGTTTTTCTAGTTTTGGTTGAAATCTCACATGTCATGTACAACTTCTGTATACGTGTAATCATGCCTATCAGTGAATCCTATAAGCATCTTCTTCTAGAAGGGAAAACTGTTGAAATGTCAGCCAAAATTTAGAGAAACTAGATGAAAAAGAAGAACTCGTATAATAGTATCTGATCATACACTTATAATGTTTAATTTGATTTTGAAGCCTTCAGGCTATCTGGTGTTGACACTGGACGAAAAACCCTCTCAAGTAGAGACGTTTAATTTGATTTTGAAGCCTAGTAGATGGATTTTAGAGATGTTGTAGACATGGCTATGATTTTCTAGTTTCGGTTGTTGATTGAACACATTTGATCTGTTTTCTGTAATCCTATCATGGTGATATTAGTAGGTCAACAGTAATGTTTGTCTATGAATTATTCTTATTCATCTTTTTTCTGAGCTTAAAGATATATATTATGTTAGTTGCTGAGGATAAATTAAAACTTGTGTATGTAAGTTGTACCTGATCCAACATCTAGTTTCCGTTATTGCTAAGATTACCAAGCGTCTGACTGTTCTCTACTTTTTGAATTTGACTGTTTACTCTTTGTTGAAAATTTTCATGGGAACCTTGTCAGTTTGAATCATTTCTCATTTTTGACAAATGTGTATTCTTCTGATTTTGTTGCAAAAAGATCGTTTTTGGTTTGCTGAAGCTGATGGGGTTTCCTAGAACATGATGTCTTGTATGCATTTGGTGTATGCTCTTAATCTTGGTATTATTAATCTTGCATCGTCAGCTCTGTGCACAAGTATCCTTCTAAGGGTGACCATAAAACACCTAAAAGATTTTAGATTATATCATAATAATGTTATCTGATCTTTGTATCAGGTCATTTTTGATTTGCAACCTAAAGAAAAGTAAGTTATGACCCGGCGACCATCAAATCACCGCCATAGGCCTTTAGGCTTCTCCTCATTTGCCCGTAATGCTAATTTGATGGCTTCCAAGTCCACCAAATTGAAGCAGCTCAGCTCTTCTAAGTCAGACGAGAAAGCTTCCGTCAATTCCCAAGGTATTGCAAAAATCACACTTTCTCCCTTCGTTTGTATTTTCTTGTTATATGCCATCTCGGCTGCTGGGATGTTGCTATCATCTGCCAAAAGATTTGACTCAAATACCACTTGAAAATGTTCTATGTTTCTTCGATTATCTTAGACATTCAGTAATGTATTTTTTTAATCAAAATGTTAATTTCTAGATGACGAGATTGAAAAGGGTTGTATGAAAGGGAAGGGCGTGCTCTCTGAATCTTCCAGTGAAGAAGAAAGTGATAGTGAAGAAGAAAATGATGGAGCAAGCAAAGCTCGAGTGGTAATTTTAGATTTTAATTTTAATCTTCTCTTTTCTTACAAATCTGTTTATCTGGACAGGGAATTGTCCAGCTAGACTTTGACTTCTTCAGCCCAAAACCTGAAGATTTCCATGGAGTGAAGGTTTTGCTGCATACTTACCTGGATGACCACCAGTGGGACTTGAGTGGTTTCGTGGACTTGATTCTGGGACAAACCACAGTAGGTACAGTGGTCAAAATAGAAGACGAGGAGGACGAAAATGATGATTGTCTATACTCCATTGTCACTGCCCTAAACTTGGGTCGGTATAAGGCAAGCAAGTTCTTTGTTTTTTTTAACTGCATTGCTGCTGCTGTTGGAGAGTCATATTTACATGGGATAGTGAGTTCTTGTTCTTTTTCCGTCCCTGATACCAGGATACCAAACCCATCAAGGAGCTCAAGAATATTTTGCTTCGAGCATGTAAAGAAAAGGACATTGTAGGTGACTTGAGAATGCTTTTGAATGAGCAAGCACAGGATGTAGGACTCTTGGTCATCAAGCATGTGAATAATTTCCCTCCTGAGCTTTTGCCTCCCCTTTATAATATACTCTTCAATGAAGTGGCACAGGCGGCTAAACATGAGGTTAGATCAGAATGTCGTTTGGGATCTGCATGGATTTAAGATGACTTCTTCTTTTTAATGCATGCGCCACCCAAACACTAAAGTCTTTGCTCCATTTCTTCTGCAGCCAACTTATTTCAAATTTAAGGTTTATCTACTGATTACCAGAATTTACAAGGTATTTCTTTTCAACTCATTTACATGTATTTTCGTTTGACGAATACTATGGATTTATTCGTTTAAACATTAGCTTTAAGTAACTGCTCATCATTTACCTTCTTTCCTTTCTTCTTTTGATGCAAATTTTAGCTTAATAATGCCAACCAGCGGAAAGGTACTTCAAATAGTGATAGTGACGAACCAATAATATATGTATGGCCTGAGGATGAAGTTTTTCATAAGGTATCAACCTTTTATTTGGAAGTATTACAAACTGTAATCAGTTTTTTAGTTTATACATTTTATATAAAGAACTTTCCACATTCATTGCAGTTAAGCTCATGGACCTTCACCTTTCCTCTACGATCTCGGCCAGCTGACGAGGTAATATTTAATCTTGTCACCGTTTTCCTATTCCTTCCATTAAATTGTTTTACCTTGTCTGCCTGTATTTTTGTCAACAACAATTTTTTGAAGAACTACAAACCCATGGGACTAGTCATGGCCCTATAAGCAAAAAAAGTTCCGACCTTTCAGAAAGAGCTGCAATGTCTAATTAGTGAATCTTGAGGACATTAAAATCAATGGCGTAGCTGCATGTCAGTTCATCCTCATTCTGCTTGCTTAAACATCAGAAGTATGAGGATTCGTCCTATTTTTGTTTTTCAGCTCCTTGATCTTGGTCTTCTATGTTGGCCAATGATGGTGAAAATCGTTGATCTTCGTCTTCTGTGTTGGCCAATGGTGGTGAAAACAGATCCAGTTTTGTATGTTTAGTGCATGTCTATGATTTTGCTGGCTATTGTCATGCTAAATATCGAAGAATTTCAGTATTCAATATCTGGTAGCATTTAGTAAAAATGAGTTTAGATTTACTTGCGGAGGAGTTATTTAGAATTTTGAGTCTTTTTTTTTGTGTGTGAATTAGAATTTCATTGAAAAAAAAAAGTACGACTGAAGAGTCTGAAGTTTGTAGAGCCATCTAATATAGAGGAAGGGTTCTTTTTCATATTAGATTTATCTACTGAAGTTTTAGCTTAATACAATCCGGGGACTCGAGCCCCAATCTAAGATAGAAAGTGTTTGCTTGCTTAGCTAATGTATCCGCAACAACATTCCCATACCTGCGTATAAAGTGGAAACCTAGAAAACTTGAGCATAAACTTGGTATCCTGCCAACTTCATCCAACATGCTTTTACTACGCCAAGATAATTCAGAATTGTTCTTGTTGAGATACAAAAATAGATTTTTGCAATCACCCTCTATTGTGAAGTGTTCAATTCCTTTGCCTTGTGCCTAATAAGCTGCCAGGAGAATTCTTACAACTTCCGCTTCTTTTGGATCTTCACTTGTTGATGGTCTTGCTCTGCCTCCTCCAAAGCTACATGCATCATCTCTTAAAATTAGAGTAAAACTAGATGGAGCCTGGACTGAGTCCCAACCTGCATCCACATTAATTTTAAACTTCTGGATTTCTGGTGTTGTTCAGGGTGTATTGGTTCTCTTTTTTTAGGTATTTTAGGCTACCCCTAGATACTTAGTTCCCTTGGTATCCCAACACCTTCGACTTCTAGAGTCACACACGTAAATAGCAAGTCCTTTGGATCATATTCCAAACAACAAAGGAATAATATGTTTGGTAACCACTGTAATCAATGTTGCTAAAGATATTGTTGAGTTTTTGATAAAGGCTCTTATGTTTATTCTAAGAAACTCCTTCGTCTGGTTAGATCAATCTAAATACTGATTACCGAAATAATCATGTTCTAGATTCACAATCAATCAATATAGATCTCAAAGAGAAACTATAAAGCGATGCCGATCTCACACAACTAATCAATCAAGTCGATCAAAGATAAAACGATTCTAGTTGGATCCCATCTGATCAAGGTTTGTGCACTTAATCCACAAGATACGAGAACTAATAAGAATTCTTATTCATCTTCAAATCTTCTTTAATCTTCAAAACCTGCACAACACCACTTGAATCTCTTGTGATTAATCACGCACGGAACGAAGTCTATTAATAATGGATTAACACAAGATGTCTTTAGGTCCGAAGATGGTTCTAAAGATCTCGTCGATATTTTGATCTAGTTTGAGTGAATCTTATATCAGAAGAGAAGATTCTCAAAAAACAAACTAGGTGCAATCAAAGTTTCAACAACCGTTAGTCAATCAAATAAATAATCGAAAACTATAACACCTTGATCCCACCGAAGTCTTTAAATGAGCGGTCATAAGAGATTTCGCCAAATTAGGGTACTTTCCTCTCCAAATAGACGACTCCACCAGAAACTACAAGAAATGAAGTTTGCCTGGCTCTTAGGATAGTTTGCAAGAAATTCAAACTCAAGTATTTATAGATCAAGGTTGTTTGGACAACAAGGAAATTTCAAAACCGAGAATATTTTTTCAAGATATGCATTAAAGTACCTAAATTTGGTTTTCCTATTTCCGACTAATGTTAACCAACATTTCCGAAAATTCTCATATTATCAGTTTAGCAAATTAACTAATAATATTTTCCTGAGGATATGCTTTGATTGCTGGTAATTAAAAATATATGATGAAAATCATAATTAAATGCTTTTCACTTTTTCGGATCAGAGATCACCTTGAGTATCAAGGAATATCTTTGAACAGTAAATGATATGAGTTGTGTACATGTTCAAATATGTCGACATCTTGGACGCTTCTCAACTTGACAAACTCTAAACCCTAATTCACACACACCATGAAAAAAATATGTGAACCATAGTTATTTGTTTTGTACATGGAACTGATTAAACCACCACTCCAAAATATGTTGTGACGGTTATAACATGATTCCCAATACGGGCCGTAATCAGTTACACCTTTCTCACAAAGTAGCTTGTGATCGATTATACCTTGCTTCCCGAGTTAGCTTATGATCGGTTACAACTTGCTTCCCAAAGGTATCTTGTGATCGATTACACTAACTTCTCAATTTATCTTGTGACCGGTTATACCCCGGTTCCCAAAGTAACTTATGACCGGTTACACTTTGCACTCCAATATAGCTTGTTATCGGTTACAACAAGATTTACAATGAAGATCATGGCCGATTACAACAAACTATATTATATAGGATATGACCGGTTATACCATAAAGCTCAACAAGTTAAGATAGGTTCTACCAAAGTCATCTTCCATTTGTCATCCAAAAGATATTTAAAGAATAACAAGACCAATCATGATTTCCCATTCGATTATGAAAGCAGGTTCATACATCTACTTTCTTAAACTAATGTAAAGATACATAGTTTTCTAGGATGAAATTATACCTGTATAATGCACACATAATCAAATAATATATACAATAGATTATGTCGATGTCGTATTAATGAAGTTCCAAAAGATAAGCGTTTATACTTCGTAACATGTCTCCTTGACACTTTGATCATACTATTATGACCAAGTCTCACCACTAAAGTATTATTGCGACGGACTGGAAAATTTACTCCCGGTGCGCCTGGGCACGCTGGCCATAACTTCCCCGATGCGCCAAGATGATGCTACTTACCGGGCCTTAAAGCTAGGCAAATGCATGTACTTGCCACTGCAAGCATGCTCATGAAGCATGATGCAACTAACTTAGCTTCCACACCTTTCCAAATTACCATAGAACAAGGTTATAAAGCCTTGCCTCAACGTAGGAAATTCATCACTAAATTTCATATCTAGCTGAGTAACCGTCATATTGTCAAGTCTTTTCCAGGAATAAAGAATTCCTTGGGCGTAAGCATAGGATATTGCAGGCCTAATACTTTCTCTTCACTTAGCTCGGGCATTGCCGAAAGCATGCACTTATCTTGCTCGTGCCAAGGGTGCATCATTCAGAATCATGTCGTACTTTCCATAGGCTCATGCAAGCTCCGTTACTTGCATACCTATATGACTTACTTTTCCTGGTGGTACGTATGATCTCTGTACTTTGGTAGCTATTACTATAAAGGAGGAATTCAGAATAATAATAGACGAGAAACTTAAAAAACAGAACACAAGTAGTAATTTGAAGAAAATATCTTCTCTAGATTATGAATAAGAAAACGATTTACAATTTTCTCTTTGTTACGCTCACAATCTTCTCTAATAGTGGATTAACCTTAAACTGTTTACTAAGCTTGCACATGTATTGTTCCAAGCTTTCTCTAGGTTTTTTGTGCCTAGTATTCTGTGTGTGTGCATCTATATAAAAAACACACTAACTAGTTGTGTTTAGTTATGAACTAAACATCCATATTTATAGGCTTGGTTTGGTTTCCCAAATGTCTTAGGAATCTATTTCCTTTTGTAGGACTAATTCCTTTTCTAGGTATATTACCTAAACTAAGAATACTGCTCAAAACAATACTCCTTCCTAAACTAGGAATTTATCCTAAACAAGGAATCCTTCATAATATAGGATTCTATCCTCAATTCGTCTTGAGGATCACTAGTTCCCAGGGAAAGGAAGATACACATGTATCATGCGCCCTCTCCTCAAGAACTTGAACTCCTGTGAAAGTTATATTTGTAGGTTAGGGAACTCGTGAGTTCCTTTCACCCTGTTGAACCATCTCTGCTTGCCGGGAACTTGACCTTGACATCTACTTAGGAAAGTCTCAATCTCTTCTTGGTGTGTCTTTGTCTCTTTTCGCTCCATAATGCAATCTTCTTCGAGTGATTCTTTTCTATCAAACCACAAGTCTTCCACATGTGGCAAGATCATCTTGTCATCTCCAACATTATCTAGTAATGGTGGTTCAAACATACTTAACCTTCTTAGGTCTTCTTCTTGTTGTTTGGTAATGTATTCCAAACTAACTCTAATCGGCTTCTCGTCAAGAGAACGGATCACAAGGAGAATGAACTTTGTACTAGTATTCACCAACCGCTTAGCCTGAGTGGCTGTAATCAAGCTTTCTCCCTCAAGAGGAGATTCAATAGCTCGTATTACAAAAGTTTTCCCATTTTTGGTAAAGGTATACTTCTGCTCCCTTCTATGTAGAACCGCATCTCGATCCCACAATTAAGGACTACCAAGTACAACTTGACAAACATCCAATGGAACCACGTCGCATGTAACCTCGTCAATGTATGACTCATCAAAAGAAAACTTGAACGTGCACTGCTCTGCAACCTGTAGACCACCTTCCTTTTGAAGTCACCCTAAAGGATAGGGTTTCTGATGTTTGAAAATTTCAAACCCAACTTATATACCAAATAATGTGAAAGTAAATTCTTCTGACTTTCTAGGTCAATAACAACATCTATTAGTGTCGTCTTAACTTGCATCTTAACCGTGAAGAGTCGTTCCCTAGGATCGTCCTTCATAAGTTTTTCTACGCCTCCTACCATTAGAGAGAGCTTTTGATTAGGTTCTGTTAGTCCTTTGACTTCTTTTGGAGGTTGTGCGACTAGTGTTGCCATCATGGCTTCTTTCTTCTGCAACCCTTTTGGTTTTAGATTAGGATACTTCATCCAACACTTGTCAACAACATGCCCTGTTTGTTTGCAAGGAGTGCAAACTAAACCTTCTTGGTCATTAGACTTCCTTTTCTCATTGCTCCTTTCATCTCCTTTAGCGACGAAACTTCCAGACTTTACCTTGTTGTTTCCCTCATCATCAGTTTTCTTTAGCCTGCCTTCAATGGCATTAGCTTTTATACTTTCTTCGGAGATAATATCCACCGAAAACATCTTCAACTCCTTACGTATATACTCATGGAACCCAAAAATACACTTCATGTAGATAGCATGATCTTCCAAGTCTAAATCTAAAACCATAGCTTGATTCTGAAATTCCGAAGTATATTCTTGCACGGTTTGGTTATAAGTCTGCTTCAAGTTGTACCACTTGAACCATCTCTCCTCAAGGTAGCCAACCGATGTTTATGGGTGAAAACTGTTTCTACTGGTTTTGGTAAATTTGGGTGTGTGTGGATGGGAAACGAATCTAAACCCTAAAAAAATGCACTGCACGGGAGTTCTTTTGATTCGAGAGATCAATCTATACAATTCTGACCTAAACCAAGAAATGTCCGCTCCAGACTTGCTTCGGTCACAAAGTGAAGGAGATGAGGTTGATCTTAGGGAGGGAAGCGAAGAAGGTGTTGACATTGTGAAGGTCTTGTCTGTTTATGACTTGTATCAGAATGTTGAACTGGCTTGCACAATGTAAGCTATCAGTTCAGGTATTTTCTGGATACATATGACAACACTTGGTTTTTCTCTGTGTTGGTGAACATAGGTTGGGGAACCTATTTATACAAGTCATTGAGCGCCACCCTCATCTCGTAGGAAGTGGAGGAGGTGAAGTAATGGAGTAGTGGGGTCGTGTAGGACTGGTGATTGTTACACGATCACACCTTTTCCCACTTCCATCATCACCGTTAACCGTCCACCTTTTCCTGAAACGTTCTTGTAATGGCGCGTTGCACGCTGCACGCTGTAAACCGCCAGACCAATAACCCAGTAAGTATCCCTCGGTTTGTGACATGCTTGATGTATCGAATGAGTCGATCGTGGGACCCACTGCATGAAATAGCATACGGTGCTAAGTTAAATAACTAATAAATTAATATTCATGACATATCGTGTATGCTCGATGCATGTAATGCATTGCAAACAATCAATATGTATGAAGCATCGCTGTTTTAAAGCTTAACCGAGTAAGTCGCGGATTAAGCGTCTTAAAATAACATCACGTCCAACCATCTTCGAGTGATCGTTTGGAGGCCGCATGTGCGAGCCATCCCCTGTTCGATCACTCCCTGTGGAAGAGTGGCGGACGGTGATCATCGAGGCGCTTCGTTGGTCGTCTAGCTTTTAACCTAGGCTATCCGACCAAGCTAGCAAAGTTGGACGAACGAGATGTTTATGGCACTTAATTGCGACCGTTGATGGAATTTTAGGGTTTTAGGAGGTGCACAAGCATCCCTCTTCGACTTGACCGAATTCAAGCTTGGGCGCCGGTTTTGGTGGGACCGATCGGTCATGCATGGAGACGGCTCGTTGTTGTACACGCCTATACCTCTCTGTCCTATGAAGGCTTGATCTAGAACACTCAATCTGACTGGAAAAGATGAGTGGTCATGATGAATTTGCGACAGAAATCCATTGTCACAAAGGATTAAAGGCTCCGCGACATGCCACTTTTGGGCACAGTCTCGAGGTGCCGAGTCCTAGTCTTTCTAGGTCGACCGGATATATGAAAAGTTGGTCCTACAGTGATCACGTTGACACTCTTGAGACCTCTTAAGTCCATATCTACACCCTACATCCAGGCTTGCGAAGATGGATGGTCGTGATCGATCTACGACAGATATGCAACGCCGCAAACCCTAATTAGGGTTTTGAAACAGTCACGTATACATGACTTTTGCCAAACGGTTTGGAAAGTTATGCTTCTACTTTGGAGAGACCGATCATGTAGGGCCCACGTTGGCCTGACGGTGAACATGTGTGCACCTCCCTAACGGTCCTAGGTACGATCTAAGCCATCCAAATATGCTGGTTAAGTTGGATGGTTGTGATCAATTTAAGACATTAGTGGAATTTTCGTGACCCTTGAAAAACATCACGCCCATCGTGTTTTGGGCAAACAATCGTGGCTCCATGACCACGCCGTGAGCAAACCGACTAGGTAGGGATAGAGTGGGCCCGCCAATGTGTGCGTTAGCATTTTCCTGATCATTCACGGGACGATCTAAGCTGTCCAACCAGGATGGCGAAGTTGGACGGTCGCGATCGTTTTAAAATTGTCTTAAACAGTCTTTCTCGTTCGAGCTTCTTCCAAAGCAGTGCGACCACCTTATTTAAGGCTGGCGTTTTGGCACGCTGAGAAGCAAGGTGTGATGCTCGACTGGCTGGGTCATAAATGGGCCCGCCGGTGGTCATCACAGTGATTGCCTGCTCCTTCTAGGGTTCATCTAGGCTGGTTAAATCATGCGGTCAACCTGCGTGGCCGTGATCGTTTCTGAGACTGATACAGACAGTTAAGACTTCCCTTAGGAAATTAAATATGCTCAATCGGGCTAATATAAGCACACCAAGAGATGTAGCCTGTACGGGTATTTCGTGCATACCTCACTATTGACACTTGGAGATTCGTGTTACTCTGCTAAGAGTAACACTCAGTCATCGTGCCGCACCAATAATGAGAATTCTATTGGGAACAACACAGGAAATACTAGGCAAATCATGCATTAATTAATAATGCTAAAAATTCACAGAATATTTGGGATTGTTGCTACATGCTCCATTCTAGGCGAATTTTGTGTATTAATTCACAAAATATTTGGGATTGTTGCTACATGCTCCATTCTAGGTGAATAAATAAAGCGAAGAGGTACTCATCACTTATCAAATGGGTTTATCCTTTGCAGGATGTCAACGTATTAGATTTGGCTTTACAATTTTAGACCTGAACCAAAATCCACCATCAACATTAAGTCCCCTGCCTAGCACATAATGGTTGCACCATTGTGGGGTAGGCATTATATGGTGATGTATACACGTAAGAAGTCAAGATAAAGGAAGCTTACCCGGAGAAACTCTGACCGGCCGTGCTGACCATCCATGTGGGTGCGCCAGGTGTGATCATGGCTTTAGTGGGACCGACTTCCTCTTTGGGAATTTGAGCCAGGAAAGGAATCCTCTTTCTACTGGGATTCTTCAATTACTCGTGTGTACTAATCGTTATTCTTCTTCTCATCGTGTGACAACTGTCCTCAAATATTCAGATTGATAAGCACTCGCTGATTTCCATCCCGTGTCTGTAGACTTTATAGAAGGCAAGTGGAGACTTCTTTTCTTCCCGAGATCTTGTCAACTTGTGAAATATAAAGAAGGCTCTGAAACTCCTCCCAACGCAGAACTGTTTCCTCCTTTATCCCAGTAACCGCTCCAAGCTTATCACACAACTTGATCTTCTGTTTGATCATGATTTTTTTGTATACATATATATATATATATATATATGTTGATATAATCATAATCTCTTCCTGCAGAATCTCATGGAGGCTGCTGGCAATGACTACTCTGGTACCTCTTCGGAAAGAAGCTTCGAAGTCAACAAACCTGAGGCTGACGCGTTCGAGGAGGTGATGGCTAAAATTGATCTCCCACTTCGTGAGGCTGGCCATTCTATACAGGGCATGTCAATTCTGCATCTGCACATCGCTCGAAAGCATACTCAAACTCTTTTGTCTTCAATCGACAAGGAGGAAAAAAGGAGACACGATGAAGCGTCGCAATCACGGGTAAGCGCGAGGGCTGAGAGGTTTGCGGCACGGCTGAAGAGGCGAAGAGTTGAACATGAACGCCCTCCGAACGAAGATAAGTGTGATTTTATGATCCAAAATGGCGTGATAATCCTTGATTCTGATACGGATGAACCCGAGCACCCAAAGGTTATCAACACAATCTCCAACGCTGTATTGGCCCTTGAGGAAGATATGAAAGTTGTTCCTACTGAGGATGTTGAAGCGAAAGACGTTGCTGGCATCCCAGAAATATCCGAAAGGGAAGTTGAGGAAGACTTAAAGGAGGAAACAGTGGCGTCCTATGACGACGATGTTGAAATAGACTCCGGTGGTGGTGAAGGTACGATTGATCACCTTGATGACTAAATCTCCTTGTTCCTTTATTTTTCTCTTTTTTCTTTTTTGAAAAATGTTTTCTCGTAATTTATGAACACTTTCCTTGTACTCAGTGGGCCGAGTTTAAGGTCTTTTTCCTTTTCGCTTGCTTGATTGAATAAGGGTTTCATATTGTTTTGAGGTAAATCTTCCAATATGGCTATATCAGAATCTTCTTAGGCAGTGATGCGATCACATGTTATTCTTATGATGAAAAAGGAATGCCATAATGAAATATCACGAACCTGTCTGTGCTCCTGACGTGAGGTCTTCCCGATCCTGTTGGAGTAGACTTCTCAAAACGATTTCCCTCTTTTCCTATGCACATATTCTATCCCTCCAACTTTTTCCAAAGAATACGAAATGTTTTGTTTAGGGTTTTCTTTCTGGTTTGCTCTAGTGGGTAATGATGATTTAGGCTGACTCAGAATTTTATGTCATTTTTTAAGGGGTAAAGAAATTCCTAAAAGGAAATAATTCTTTAATTAATTTGGAGATTGAAACCCTAATTATGAATGCAAGCAGTGCAATCATTTTGGAGGAATTACAAATATTACAGGAAAAGGAAATTGCTGAAAGAAATACTAATGAGAACACTGGAGGAAAAGATAGCACATCGTTTCAGGAAGAACGCTGGAGGAAGTGGTAGCACAACGTCTTAGGTACTGTAGGGTTTGAGCCATCGTGCGTGAATTGTTACGCCTTCCAGTTTATCGACATTGATGAGCTTGCAGTAACCGCCTAAGATAACATCTGCTACCAGGTATGGATCATCTTCCCTTTCCGTAGGTGAACCAGACTGAGCGGTCACTTTCACCGTCATATCCCCAACTTGAAACGCGGTCGCCTTTGTCACCAAATCTCCAATTTGAAATGGGTTTGGGCGTTGTGCAACTACCTGGTCCTTGGACCCGTCATCTTTAATCGATACAACTTCCAAACTTTTGACAAAACGTTTGAAAGGACCAGCATCCCATTCACATCTCCTAGTGGTGGTTGGATTGTCGATTGGAGCGAGTTCCCGGGACTTATCAGAAGGAGGAATGACTGGTTGCAAAAAGGGTTGTTTGATGAGACTTACTTGAGCTGGGAATATTTTAAGGTATGCTGATGGGATCTCTCCGGGAAGTTGTGTCACATCTGCAAGTTGTAGATACGACAACAAATAGTCTTCGGGATTAGATGACTTGTTGGAGATTCTTTCGGGTATTGAAATCGGAAAAAGACATACTCCCAGCGTTGCCTTGTTGTCATGTATCCATGAGCGTCCCAGGACCATGTCGTAATTCGGATGTTCTTTGACTATGTAGAATTTTGCATGCGTCAGGGAATCACTCACTTTAACTTCAAGATCAATGTATCCATAGGCATCTCCAAATTCTCCTTCTGAATTCTTAATCACGGTTGGGTTGCAATAGCTTCCTGCTTCGAAATCTTTGCGGCTTTCAAAGTTTTGATGGTAATAATGTTGAATTCAGAGGCCGCATCAATCAATGTGCTATCAAATTCGACATCAAACGAGTGACAGTCAAGAGTTCCCAGTTCCCCTTGCTAGCTGCATCTTCCAGGAAAGACTGAGGTTTCGAAATCGTTTCCTTTCTTGGATACAAACGCCTACCTGACACAATGCGGTTGAGGGCTGTAAATATACGCCGTGCCTTGGAGAAATATAAGATTTCACATAAATGCTCCATTATAGATTGTACAGTATTGAGAACAGAATCTCCGGAAATCATGCAGCTCCTAATAGGAAGAGGATCTCTATGAACACCTTCGTTTCCTAAATGGAGTTCTCCTGCCTCCACCTTTTCTCTGAAAATGTGCTTCAATTTGTTGCAATCCTTGGTCGGGTGATGGACGAACCTATGGTAACGACAATATTTGGGGTCTACCATCTCTTTCTCGGTCGGCGGACGTCTGATAGGAGGCATCTTGATCGCGTCATCTTGAATCCATGCTTCCAAGAGTTCTATGACTTCATTCATGGGGAATAGGAATCCCGAAACTGCATCTCCAGCTTCTTGTGTAGGAGTCTTTCCCGTTCCCTTTCGAGATGAAGTTGTCTGCGCTGGAGACGCACGCTTGGGTTGTTGTTCTGCTGCTGAAGCTTTCCTTTTTTCTCATTTTCCCACCACGCTCACTGAAGGACCAGTGTTATATTGCTTTTTGATGAGACGCCTGCTTTCTCGACTCTCACATGGATCTTCTCTTCGAATAATTCTGGTTCTCTCCAACAATGCTGGGGCCGTTGTGGCTGAACACATAGCGGCTTCATGGAGCTCAGAGAATGTGTGAAAGCCGAGATTCTCTAACAAAGCACGGTATATGGGTACCATCCCGTTAATGCATAACTCCACCAACTGGCGTTCGGTGACATTCGAATCATGACAATTTAATGCTTGAGTCCTGAATCTCTTAACGAAGTCGTTTGGATGCTCGTTGTTTCATTGGAAGATTCCCTCCAAATATGGAAAGGTGATAAGCTCTGACACGAAGAAATACTTCCTGTAGAAGGCACTGAACATCTCGCCCCAATTGAAAATGCTGTTAGGTACGATGTTTTTGTACCAGGTGTACGCTCTTCCAGTAAATGACTTTGACAACTCTTTCAGGCGGAGAACATGATTGTATTCATGTTTCCCCAAAGATTCCAAAACTCGAGAGATATCTTCACGAGCATTACCAGTACCATCGTAAAGGGAGAACTGGAGAGAGGTGTATCCTCTTGGAAGAGGAATCCGTTGCATATCTTGAGGGTACGGCGGTTGATGTTGGTGCATGTCCATTGGATTTCCTTTGCCTCGGTTTTGGAAGAGTCGCTCCAGGTCTTCATGCGTAATGAAGTTGGATGGCTGGTCCCTTTCCCTCGGGAGTTCAGGAGCAATACAAGCTTCTTCATCCATGTAGGTACGCGCCATGGAAACGCCTGCTCCGGGTGTATTGAGTGCGTCCTTTGTTGGCTCCAGGGGCTGTCGTGACTCTTGTGGCAATCGTTCGGTTAAAGTTTTGAGAAAAGTGAGTACCTCCTTCTAAGTTGCAGCCATATCCGTTTGAGTTCTAGCAATAACTTCATGCCTTTCCAATAAATCTACAATGGTAATAGGGGGTTGTCCTCCTCTTGCTCCTCCAGCCCCTCTTCCTGATGAAGAAGTGGAAGTTGTTTCCCTGGTGACGACTGAAGGCATTACACTTGAAGAGATGCTGGGATTTTCGGCTGCTCGCTCTGGTGATAGGAGGTGTCACACCCATTGGAATATCTCCCGCTCTGCTGGTGTTGGTGGTAAAGAAGACGGCCCCATAGGATGTATTGATCGCGGTATCTCCACTGACAGGGACATCGATACCGAGAGTATTATCCGCACTAGTTCCATCTAAATTGATTGCTGATCCAGACCAAAGTTCTACCATCTTGAAATCAGTTAAAATTAAATTAGGTATTGAAGGAATTGACTTCACAACCGAGAGATTAATCTCCCACTGTGGTCGCCAGTTGTTTATGGGTGAAAACTGTTTCTACTGGTTTTGGTAAATTTGGGTGTGTGTGTGGATGAGAAACGAATCTAAACCCGAAACAAATGCACTGCACGGGAGTGCTTTTGATTCTAGAGATCAATCTTTACAATTCTAGCCTAAACCAAGAAATATCCCTCCCAGACTTGCTTCGGTCACAAAGTGAAGGAGATGGGGTTGATCTTTGGGAGGGATGCGAAGAAGGTGTTGAGATTGTGAAGTGTTGGCTGTTTATGACTTGTATTAGAATGTTGAACTGGCTTGCACAATGTAAGCTATCAGTTCAGGTATTTTCTGGATACGGATGACAACACTTGGTTTTTCTCTGTGTTGGTGAAAATAGGTTGGAGAACCTATTTATACAAGTCATTGAGCGCCACTCTCATCTCATAGGAAATGGAGGAGGTGAAGTAATGGAGTAGTGGGATCGTGTAGGAGTGGTGATTGTTACACGATCACATCTTTGCCCACTTCCCTCATCACTGTTAACCGTCCACCTTTTGATGACATTTTCTTGTGATGGCACGTTGCACTCTGCATGCTATAAACCGTCAGACCAATACCCCAGTAAGTATCCCCCAGTTTGTGACATGCTTGATGTCTCGAATGAGTGGATCGTGGGACCCACTGCAGGAAATAGCATACGGTGCTAAGTTAAATAACTAAGAACTTAATATTCATTCGTGTATGCTCGATGCATGTAATGCATTGCAAACAATCAATATGTATGAAGCATCGCTGTTTTAAATATTAACCGAATAAGTCGCGTATTAAGCGTCTTAAAATAGCATCACGTCCAACCATCTTCGAGTGATCGTTTGGAGGCCGCATGGGCGAGCCATCCCCTGGTCGATCACTCTCTGTGGAAGAGTGGCAGACGATGATCATCGAGGCGCTTCATTGGTCGCCTAGCTTTTAACCTAGGCTAACCGACCAAGCTAGAAAAATTGGACGGACGAGATGGTTTACAACACTTACTTGTGACTGTTGATGGAATTTTAAGGTTTTAGGAGGTGTGCAAGCATCCCTCTTTGGCTTGACCGAATTCAAGCTTGGGCACCGGTTTTGGTGGGACCGATCGGTCATGCATGGAGACGGCTCGTTGTTGTACACGCCTATACCTCTCCGTCCTATGGAGGCTTGATATAGGCCACTCAATTTTACTGGTAAAGATGAGTGGTCATGATCAATTTGCGACAGAAATCCATTGCCACAAAGGATTAAAGGATGCACAACATGCCACTTTGAGGCACACGTCTCGAGGTGCCGAATCCTAGTGTACCTAGGACGACCGGCTATAGGCAAAGGTGGGCCCACAGTGATCATGTTGACATTCTTGGGACCTCTTAAGTCTATATCTACACCCTCCATCCAGGCTTGCGAAGATGGATGGTCGTGATCGAACTACGTCAGATATGCAACGCCACAAACCCTAATTAGGGTTTTGAAACAGTCACGTATACATGACTTTGGCCAAACGGTTTGGCAAGTTATGCTTCTCCTTTGGAGAGACCGATCGTGTGGGGCCCACGTTGACCAGACGGTGAACATGTGTGCACCTCCCTAACGGTCCTAGGTACAATCTAAGCCATCCAAATATGCTGGTTAAGTTGAATGGTTGTGATCAATTTAAGACATTAGTGGAATTTTCGTGACCCTTGAAAAGCATCACGCCCATCGTTTTTTGGGAAAACGATCGTGGCTCATGACCCCGCCGTGAGCAAACCGTCTAGGTAGAGATAGAGTGGGCTCGCCAATGTGTGCATCAGCGTTTCTCTGATCATTCGCGGGACGATCTAAGCCGTCCAACCAGGCTGGCGAAGTTGGACGATCGCGATTGTTTTAAGACTGTCTTAAACAGTCTTGCTCCTTCGAGCTTCTTCCAAAGCAGCGCGGCCACCTTATTTAAGGCTGGCGTTTTGGCACGCTGGGAAGCAAGGTGTGATGCTCGACTGGCTGGGTCATAAATGGGCCCGCTGATGGTCATCACAGTGATTGCATTCTCTTGCTAGGGTTCGTGTAGGCTGGTTAAATCAAGCGGTCAACCTGCGTGGCCGTGATCGTTTCTGATACTGATATGGACAGTCCATATTTCCCTTAGGAAATTAAATATGCTCAAGATAAAAAATGCAGGGATTATTTCATCAAGGACATGGACAACAACAGCAACTATTTTCACACCAAGATCAACAGAAGGAGAATCAGGAACAACATTGACTCAATTAAAGATCATAACAACAATTGGCTGCAAACTAGAGATGAAATTTCTCAACATCTCACTTCTCATTTCAAGAACATCAGTACTTCTGTGGTTCCACATCTGAATGAAAGCCTTTTTAATGTTATTCCTACTATTATCACTGTTGAAGAAAATACAAGTCTTGTTAAGGTACCTTCTCATGAGGAATTTCATTCTACCCTTAAGAGCATGGAAAACTGGAGTGCACCTGGTCCTGAAGGATTTCAAGCAGGTTTTTACAAGAGCCAGTGGGAAATTTTAGGTGGGGATGTATGCTCTATGGTTATCAGATTCTTCCACACTAAGCATTTACTCAAGCAAATCAATCAGACTTACATCTCTCTTATTCCTAAGAAGAAGAAAGCTGTTTGTGCTACTGATTATAAGCCAATTGGCTTATGTAATACTTCATATAAGATCATTTCCAAGATTCTGGTTAATAGGATGAAACCATTAATATCAAAGATCATCTCACCTTTTCAAGCTGCTTATGTCTCTGGAAGGTTAATCAGTGACAACACAGTTATTGTTCAAGAAATAATTCATTCAATGAAAAAGAAGAGAGCTTAAAACTTGGTATGTAAAAGGAATTTGACAGATTAGAATGGGGTTTCTTGGTCAAAATACTTCAATATTTTGGTTTTTGTGATGATTTCTGTGACTTGATTTTTCAGTGCATAAACACTACTTCTTTGTCTGTTATGTTGAATGGGACTCTTTGTGAAGCTTTTAATCCAACTATAGGTATAAGGCAAGGTGATAACCTATCACCTTACCTTTTCATTCTTTCTATGGAATTCTTATCAAGACATCTCGTTGCTGCTCAACAAGATAATATCATTAAAGGTATTAAAGTAGCTAACAATTCACCTGCCATTAATCATTTGCTTTTTTGCAGATGACTGCTTGATATTTTCTCAAGCAAACCTTACTTCTGTGAACAATCTACTAGAGTTACTTCATAATTTCAGCTCTCAGTCTGGGCAAGTCATCAATTTTGACAAGTCTGCAGTACATTTTAGTAAATACACCAATCCAAGTGTGGCTGATACTCTAACACAAATACTTGGAGTCAAGAGAATGAACTTAAAAGAAAAATATCTTGGTTCTCCACTCTGGGACATTCTAAGAAGGAATCTTTTAAAGCTATACAAGAGAATTTTGAACACATATATTCTACTTGGAATTCTTCTTATTTGTCACAATCTGGAAGATTAACCATGGTTAAAGATATCCTCAACTTTGTGCCAGTGTACCAGATGGGAACTTTCAAGTTGCCAAACAATATTCTCAACAAGCTCACTTCCATTGAAAGAAGGTTTTTATAGGGTCACAACTCTAACAGAGGGATGGACCCAATTGGTTGGAACAGAGTATACAAACCTAAAGAACAAGGAGGACTTTCCATTAGATATCTGGAAAAGCTAAATCTTGCCTTACTCACTAAGTTATCCTAGAGAATATGTACTGAGTTTGATAACTTAATGGTTCAAGTGATTAGAGGGAAATATTTCAAAAATGGAGATATTCTTCACCAGCAGATTGAAGCTAAAAGTTGTTCTTACACTTGGAATGGCATTACCAAAGGAATGCATATTATTCAGGAGAATTATTTCATGGAAGTTAATAATGGTGTCAAAACCAGAATATGGCTTGACAGTTGGATACCAGGTATGACTGCACCTCCCATCCCAGCCACTGAATCATACAGATTTTATGATTTTTTTTTATGAATTGTTCATCCCTAACACCAATACTTGGAATGTAACAATTCTGAATCAATTATTTGACAATGAAACGTCTAATATGATTCAAAGGTTGTATATTAATCTCAATAAGGAAGATGAGATGATCTGGATGCCAGCAAAGAATGGGGTATTCTCAGTCAAAAGTACATAAAATATGCTAACAAGATGCCAGAGTCAAGTTGAAATAATTGGAAATCCTGTCAGTACTTCAGTTTGGAAGAATTTATGGGGATGTAATTCTGCTCATAGGATAAAACTCTTTTCATGGAAATGTATAAGAGATCTGAATTCCACCAAAAGTGAGATTGCTTTGTATGATGCTGATATAGATGCCAGTTATGGTGTTTGTGGCCTAACAGAAGAAAAAAATGGAACACTTGATATTCAAATGTTCTCATGCTAGAGCAGTCTGGAGAGAAGTAAACATTGATATTGAAGCAGTCAAAAGAAGTTTTGATAAAGTCTCCAACTGGGTGTTAAGTTGGTTTTCTTCCAGAAATAGCACTACATATGAAAAATATCTCTACACCCTCATGATAGGGATATGGGTTATATGGAAAGATCTTTGTGATAAAATCTTCCAGGGAGTATCTCTTAATCACTCCTCTTCTGCTCATAAGATAAACTATCACTTATCTTCACACTTGCATAAACCAAGAGATAATTCCACTTCATTACAGGATAACTGCATTCCTAGGTGGTTGCCTCCTAAGGAGGGAGTTTTAAAATTCAATGTTGATGCTTCATTTGATCATAATACTAACCAACTTGGAACTGCTGTTGTTTTACGTGATCACACAGGGCAATGAAAAGGCATCAGGGGAAAATACACAGATGGAGTTTTAAGTGCTGAAATGGGAGAATGCATGGCAATAAGAGAGGCTCTGAGTTGGGTGAAAAGAATGCAGTGCTTAAGTATTCATGTGGAGGCTGATGTAGAGCTGGTTATTCAATCAATAAATGGAATCTCATTACTCATTCAATGGGAAAAAAGAAACTTAATTAAAGAGATTAAGCAATTATCTCTGAGTTTTACTCATTGTATTTTTTCTTTTACTAAACGTTTTAATAACCAAATAGCTGATTATATCTCTAAAACAGTCAGAAAAACAGCTAACGGAATAAAAGTAGATGCTGGTTTTTCTGAAGCCGTTTGTGATCTTTTGGCAAAAGATCAAGTTAACATCTTTATTTAAAAGCAATAAAATCTTTCTTTATCAAAAAATAAATAAATTAAATATGCTCAATCAGGCTAATATAAGCACACCGAGAGATATAGCCTGTACGGGTATTTCGTGCATACCTCACTATTGACACTTGGAGATTCGTGTTACTCTGCTAAGAGTAACACTCAGTCATCATGCTGCACCAATAATGAGAGTTCTGCTGGGAACAACACATGAAATACTAGGAAAATCATGCATTAATTAATAATTCTAAAAATTCACAGAGTATTTGGGATTGTTGCTACATGCTCCATTCTAGGCGATTTTTGTGTATTTAATTCACAGAATATTTGGGATTGTTGCTACATGCTCCATTATAGGTGAATAAATAAAGCGAAGAGGTACTCATCACTTATCAAACGGATTTATCCTTTGTAGGATGTCAGCGTATTAAATTTGGCTTTACAATTTTATCCCTGAACCAAAATCCACCATCAACAACTGGATAAAACTGTTTCCTTACAACTGCCTTGAATCTTTTCCACGACAATACTCCTTTTCCTAGGTTTTGTCTTTGATAAGCTTTCCACCAGGTTAGAGCGCGCTTTTGTAGCTTCAATGCCGCGAAAGCAATCTTTTCCTTTGAACCATATTCAAAGAAAGAAAAATACGTCTCTAGACGTTCAATCCAATCATCCAATTTTTCTACATCGACAATCCCATCATAAAGTGGAATATCAACACGAAAATCAATTTTCAGACTCTTACCATGAGGTTTAGTTGATGTAGGACTTTTAAGAAAATCACTTTTCTTCTTCTCATCCTCATCTTCTTCCTCTTCTTCTTCTTATGAATCGTCTTCTTTCGATTCATCTTTTTCCGAAGCTACAGGTGAATGTGTAATCTTTTTCTTCGTCTTCGTCTTGGGTGTATGACAACGAATACATTCGCTCAATTCCTTAAGGGTAACTTGAATTGACTTCATGTGTGTCTGCAGCGTAGCTACCTTTTCTTCCATAGTTTGTGGTTCGCCTTCCTTAGGATCATCATCTGACTTTGTCATCCTTGATCCCCTTGTTTTATTAACGTCTTATAGCTTCTCGAGTACCTCACCAAGATTTATGTAGAGAGATCTAGTGAAAACCATAAACCACAGGGATTTACCCTAAAAACTAACCTTGCTCTGATACCAACTTGGTAATTATGATCTCTGTACTTTGGTATCTATTACTATAAAGGCGGAATTCAGAATAATAGTAGACGAGAAACTTAGAAAACAGAACACAAGTAGTCATTCGAAGAAAATGTCTTCTCTAGATTATGAACAAGAAAACGATTTACAATTCTCTCTTTGTTACGCTCACAATCTTCTCTAACAGTGGATTAACCTTAAACTGTTTACTAAGCTTACACAAGTACTAAACATCCCTATTTATAGGCTTGGTTTGGTTTCCCAAACGTCTTAGGAATCTATTTCCTTTTGTAGGACTAATTCCTTTTCTAGGTATATTACCTAAACTAAGAATACTGCTCAAAAAAATACTCCTTCCTAAACTAGGAATTTATCCTAAACAAGGAATCCTTCCTAATATAGGATTCTATCCTCAATTTGTCTTGAGGATCACTAGTTCCCGAAGATAGGAAGATACACATGTATCACCTGGCCATGCCCAAAGCACTATTTGCACATGCCTACATCGAACGCCTTGATAGGAAGAAGGAGCATCCAAGGAATGTAATGCAACTCGCCTCATTAAGTCTGGACACAATCATCTCTTGCATCGAAATGTCAATCCAGATGATATGAAAAGCCAGTATGCCGCAATCATCTCGTAATTAGATAATATGAGCGAAAAAGTGCTGGACTGACAATGCAGCAACTAATTGCGGCTGCCTACATATACTTCCCTACTCTAAAGGGATCAAGCACACACCTAAGTTCATACACGAAGGGACAACAACTTAAGCCAAACTCGTTTGCAAGGCCGTGGCCTAACAATAATGGTAATGACCTAGTTCGTATAGGCCGTTCTGTCAAAATGCACAAAGGTTGTGCATTATCGAGTTTACGACATGGCATAATAATGCATAAATATCAAATGCCATATTTGCAAGATATACAACTATAAATAAAGGATTATGCATCATTTATACTCTTTAGTCTAAGCTATGAAGCTTACTTGGTGCATGGTCCACATATGCACCTTCAACCAAATACATCTCCCTATTTATGTTTACTTGACAGTTCTACAACTTCGGAAAGGGGAGAGAATTAACTTGCATGCTTCACTATTCATTGCCATTTCCATGTAATTCTGAGTAACCATCAATGATTGATGGGTTTACTTTAGTGTTGCACAATGATTGCGAAAAATTCCTTCTATCGGCTCGTTCTGGCATATTGCACAATGATTGTGCAACACTCGTTCTGGCTATTGCACAAGGATTAAGTAAAATTTACTCCGGCGTATTGGACAATGACTGTGCAATATTCACTTGGCCTATCTTCTCTGGCATGATGCATAATAGTTGTGCAATATTGGCTCTAGGCCAATATCCTTCATAATGCACAAAGGATGCACTGCAATGCCCTAGGCCATTTACCACATTGACCTAATGCATCATTTGATGTGAAATTTTTCCCTTGGCCATATGCCAAACATAATGCGTCGTTTTGGGGCGATATTGGCCTTAAGCCAATCTACCTCTTACCAAGCAACAAAAGTTTTGGATGAAGATTCAACTCAGTCCATGGTGCATCTTTTAGCATGCGCCATGCTAAAAACACGGGGTGTTACATCATTACATCCTTCAAATAATTTCGTCCTCGAAATTCAAAATCGAAGTTATTGTGGACAAACTCTTCGATTTGGATTCCTGAGCTATACCAGATGCTCAAAAATCACAAGGTTTCTTCAGTTTATCATGGAACATCAATTAGGACCTTCTGAGAAAACGTCCCATACCGCGTACTCAGGAATCCAAAAAGAGTCCACAACATTCTGAGCATATCAAGTTGGCCAGTTGCCAAAAAGATATCTCAACCAGGTATCCTAAGGGGCATCTCATACCACCACTCAGGAATCCCTAAAATTCACAAGTGAAAGATGTCATCGAAACGACAAGCCAAATCTTAATGGAACATTGTAAGAACCAAAATCTAATGGCAGTGCAGTGGGATGCAAGCCACCATCCCTGACGGATTTCCATTCACCCATCGTAATGGGTTTCTATCCAACCTGACAACGCACACCGTATCGGACGGGTGACCAATCCCCATGCCAGTGGTAGTAGGATACCATCCAACTGTCCCAAACATCACCGTCCCAGACAGATTTCATGTCAAACTCACATCGCTTAAACAAGCTCAACTCGATTCGCAAAGTAACTGGCGTAGCAGTTACAAACTCTTACCGCCCAAAATTTGGCTTACTCTCCAATTTTAAGTTTCCATTCAAGGAAAATACTCGCTAATGAGTCCACTCCGCATAGTCCCTAGAATATCTCGGAACTTGTTTTGATACCAAATGTGACAGACCGGAAAATTACGCCTAGCACGCCTGGGTATGTTGGCCATAACTTCCCTGATGCGCCAAGATGATGGTACTTATTGGGCGTTAAAGCTAGAAAAATGCACGTCCATTTTCCCTTGCAAACATGCTCGAGAAGCTTGATGCAGCTAACTTAGCTTCCACACCGTTCCAAATTACCATAGAACAAGGGTATAAACCCTTGCCTCAATGTAGGAAATTCGGTAATGAATTTCCTATCTAGCTAAGTAACTATCATAGTGTCAAGTCTTTTCCAGGCATGACTTGGGCTTACACATAGGCCATCGCAGGCCTAATACCCTCTCTTCACTTATCTTAGGCATTGCCGAAGGCATGCACTTATCTCGATCATTCCAAGGGTGCATATTTCAGGCTCATGCTGTACTTTCCTTAGGCTTATACAAGCTCCGCTACTTGCATATCCATATGACTCACTTTTCCTGGCCATGCCCAAAAGGAATGGAATGCAACTCGCCTCATCAAGTCTGGCCATAATTACCTCTTGCATCGCAATACCGATCCAGATGATATGACAGGACAGTATGCTGCAATCATCTCGCAATTAGATGATATGAGCGACAAAGTGCTGGACCGACAATGCTGCAACTCATTGCGGTTGCCTACATACCCTTCCCTACTCTAAAGGTATCAAGCACAGACCGTAGTTCATCTACGAAGAGACAACAACTTAAGCCAAACTCGTTTACAAGGCCGTGGTCTAGAAATAATGGTAATGACCTAGTCCGTATAGATCGTTCCGTCAAAATGCACAAAGATTGCGCATTATCGAGTCTGCGACATGGCATAGTGATTCCTGAACATAAAATACGCTATTTTCAAGGCTACACATCTATGAATAAGGGTTACACATTATTTACACTCTTTCGACTAAGCTATGAAGCTTACGGTGAGAGTAAAATATCAACTCGACACATGGCGCAAGATCTAGACGAGTGCACCATATAATATTACAAGCAACTACACATAATACTACCTTTTGTAATTCTTATCCTAACTAGTCAGCATCTAGTCAGCCCTAAGGGAGGCAATGTAATACAATACCCCCTATATAAGAGAAGGAGATATAGGTTAAAAGGGGTTCCTACTCCTTCTTCTTTCTCTTTCTAAGCTAGAACTTAACTCTTCTTCTTCCATGGATGGAGTTTCAAGTCCCTTGAGGACCTCCATTCATGGATCTTTTTGTAACACCACAAATAATAGTGAAAACAAAGTGGATGTAGGTCTTTTAATGGATGGAGTTTCAAGTCCCTTGAGGACCTCCATTCATGGATCTTTGTGTAACACCACAAATAATAGTGAAAACAAAGTGGATGTAGGTCTTTTAATGGCTGAACCACTCTAAAATTCTTGTGTTAATCTTTACTCTTATGCACTTTTATCTTTTATGTATGATTTTCAATGATTTATGTTCATTAGATCTTGTTGGATGTAGTAGTCAAAAAATGTGCAACTGCATTTTCGCGCTAGAAACCCGGATTTGTGTGAAGATTTATTCTACCTAGTCCATAAACTTGTTGTTTTGAGATTTTTTCTTAAGTTCTTCACTTATATGAGTAGATCTTAGAACAAAATGGGTTCCATAAACTTGGAGTTCCAAACGATCCTTTACATCAAGAAGTTCTGAAATTTTCTTCTATTTACTGATTTATTCACTGATTTGGTTGAGATTATAGAAATGATCTATCTTTTCATCACTTTTGGTGATAGATCTTACTCCTTACTAGGGATGCACAACGGGTAGGGTGGGTAGGATATGGCCTATACCCGTCACCCTACCCGTTTACTGGCGGTTAAAAAAATCTTTACCCGCCACCCTTCCCGCCAAATAATGGATAGGGTAGGATACGATTAAAAAACTGGCTGGTAGGGTAGGGTTGGCGGGTATGGGTAGGGTATGTGCACTCCTAGGTAGGGTGGGTAGGATATGGCCTATACCCGCCACCCTACCCGTTTACTGGCGGTTAAGAAAATTTTTACCCGCCACCCTACCCGCCAAATAGTGGATAGGGTAGGATACGATTAAAAAACTGACGGGTAGAGTAGGGTTGGCGGATATGGGTAGGGTATGTGCACCCCGACTCCTTACAGTAGATCCAGTAGATTTCTTTGCTAAAAGGGCAGAAACGTAATTATTGTTTTCCTCTCCGATGTTTGAAGACATCATGCGATGTTAAGTTTTTAGATCTACAAGTTTTTAAACAAAAACTTTGAAAAACAAAACTAAAAATGAAGATTTTGGCTAGTCATAATAATCTATCTTTCTTAGATGAAAACCGATTCAAGTTACATATATCTGCTCGGAGTGCGTATGTCACCACCATGATTGAAAAATAGTTGTACGGATTTAATCACCATCTTCTATTGTCATAGCGAAGGAGAGTCAAATTAATCACAGAGAGTTCCAATGGCGTTAAGATGAGCTCATCTCGTACTGTTACTGGTGACATACTGATGGCGGAAAAGAGATCACCCGATGTCGTGCAGGCATGATCCTGTAGGTTACAAAGATAATCCTACCTCGTGAAGGAAAAACTTCAATGGAGAAGGAGATCACCCAATCTCCTGAAGACATAAGCACTATCACTGTGGTTCCAAGACGAACTGCTGCTGCATCTCCTTGATTAACGAAGCCATGTCAAAAGCATTAATATGATGAACTCGGGCGAAGCAATTCGTTATCGCCCATCCGATCATCAGAAAGATAATATACTAACTCGGAGTACTTGCTCGGAGAAATAATTTATAGTCACAACGATCCAATTCCGGATAGATTGACTTGCTCGGACTCGATCCAATCCCAGACGAAATCCCTTGACGATAAGATGGCGTGAAGATTCTCACAACAACGACGAAAAATGGTGAAAGTCCCACGACGATAAAACTTGAGGGACGACTCCACATGATGGAGACTTGTGATAAAAATACGGGTGATTAAACAGCATGATACATTTTCATAAATAAAGACCAAGGGTAATACTAGTGGTCCAAAAGCGCAAAGTCGAAGAAGTTTGAGTACGAGCTCGAGAAGCTTGTAAAACATGAGATCGAACTTACCATGTTTATTAAGGATGCCCGGCTACCACAAAATCAACTACAACGAGATGGCATGAAGGCTGATGCCCTGTCACATCCGTTAAAAACTCATAAAAAGAAGCTTGAAAGGCCATGCGACACAGCCAATTCTGTCCACATCATAATATCAAGTTGACATATCTCGACGAAGCAAGACTAGTCCACATAATGGCAGTCTCAAATCAAATTAATGAGCTATTTTCTTTCTTTTTACAGAGAAGGATTCAAAATGGCGTTAAACCCCACAGACGTACAACCTTGGAGGTGCAAGGCTTCCTTTCCATGACGAAACAGTCGATTAGATTTAAAAACCAATCACTATAAATTCATAAATGATGATAGTAACTGTCCTATTGGAGTTCATTACCAATCAGCACTATAGTAATGTATAGAAGGGCTTTGCATGACGAACTCACCTTATGAAGTACTAAGGATGCATGAGCAGCCTAACAAAGATGCGCTAACTAACTAGAAATATTACATAGACTAATAAGTCATTCACTACAATTAAGGAAGCACGAAGTACTTTGACATCGTGACACAAATGAATGTCAGGTGAATAACAACAACAGCTCATGCTGAGATATGACAGACGCAACAGATTCCAAGGAGACGCGCCATGAAGCAAAAGAATTTACACGTCTCAACACTAAGAGGAAGATGTGTTGAGGAAGCATGCCTAGCAACACAATAGTGAATGTTGAGGAATTTACACGTCTCAATTTTAAGAGGAAATAATGTGTTGAGGAAACATGCCTAGCAACACAGTAGTGAGTGTTGAGAAATCACTACAAGAAAAGTCGCCTTTAGTGTCAAAAAATTGTGTCACGAAAATCAATTTCTTCGTGACAAAAAGAATTCAGTGACATAAAAAATTTCGTCACCTATAGTGAGTCGTTGAATGTGTTCGGTGACGACCTTAAGAAATTGTCACCGATTTTTTTAATTAGCGACTTAATTTTATTTACCACCAAAACTACCTTTTGGTGAGCAAATAAAATTGACATTGTTCAGTAATTTTGTGACAATAATTTTATCACCTTAGGTATTTTTGGTGAGGAAATTATTTTATCACTTATAATAATTTTAGCAACAAAAATTATTTGCCTCAGAATACATTTATAGTGAGGAAACAAATTCGTCACATAAATAGTTTTAGCAGCGAAATTTGCTCGTCTCAAAAAACTTATAGTTTAGCCGAGAAATAATTTTCATCTCAGAAAAGAAATCAGTTTTAAAATTAAGTTGTGTCTAAGATTACGTATAATGACCAATTCTGATCGTCTCTGTATTGTCATTTCAATAACGAATACCATCGTCTCCAAAATAATTTTATCGACGAAAATAACTTTATTGACTAAAATAGTTGTCTCCAAGAAAAACTTGTCCACGAAATCACCCGTTTCAAAAAATTATTACAGGCGCAACAGTACCCTCACAATAACTATTTCCCGGCAAATTAATTT
This sequence comes from Papaver somniferum, assembly GCF_003573695.1. Lineage (NCBI taxonomy): Eukaryota > Viridiplantae > Streptophyta > Magnoliopsida > Ranunculales > Papaveraceae > Papaver > Papaver somniferum. The sequence continues at coordinate 56,758,715 of NC_039368.1, read as the reverse complement.
GTTCAAAACTATATTCTCAACATGCCAAATTGGTCACCAAAATTTCTTTGGTGACTAGCCTATATTATCTCTCATCATTCCAAAGAGAGTTCTTACACAAAAAATATAAATACATAAATAAATAATATTAATTAAATAAAAATAATTATTCATTAAGATAACTGATTAAAACAATATCCAAACGAAAAGAACAGATTTTCTTTGTATGCGGATTTACATCATCTTGAGATTGAATTTTGCGTAGCAATGCTTCCTCATTAGAATCATCAATAGTTGTAGCGTCGTCGTCTTCCCTTGTTTTTCAAATCTACAACACATAATTCAACAATAGTTGTGGCATGTTGTCGTCTTCCTTGTTCTTCCAATCTACAACAGATACTTTAGCCTTAATGAGTGGTGTAGCTCCCTCTTCGAAGCCTTTCTATAACAACTCATTGATTTTATCCTGTATACTTAACGTAAATAGAATTACTATAAGCAAGGTGTGAAACAGTGATTACAGTAATGTGTTGAAGGTACTGAGTCAAAGTTTTTCATGTACCGTAGGTAATTAGCAAGAGTGAAAACTAGTAATCACAGCATCACATGAAGGTGCAGTACTCATGGCTGATGCAACACTACATAACTCACATGAGAAACCATAAATCGGTAATCACCAGGACGAAGTCACAAAATGCTTTAAAAAACTAACCTGTAATGGTGATCGTTTTGGGCTCAACTGTAATTCTGTATATGTGGATAAAATAGTAGTATCTACAAACTATAGGGAGTTCCCTACCTCATCAGCCCCATCTAGATAGTATTGTCTAGCAAGCTCCACCAGTTTGTCAACATTTCTGACCTTCCAATAGTAAAATAAAAATTATGAACATAGTGGAAAACAAAACTCCACAAGAATGATTTGTTATCTTTTTTTCTATGGTTTCAATTTCACAATGATTTATAAAAATTATTGAGAACAAACTTCCAAGCATTAATTTGGTGGTTTCCATATCCAAATAAAGAAGCAACCTGTAATATATGCCAAAAATATAAAAGATGTTACCTTGATAAGGATGGTATCACCACGTTTCATCAACATCAAGTTAGCAGCTTTCATACGATCTGAAATGTCTAGGTGCACTATATTTTACCAATAAAGTATAATGTCGTCAGATTACAAAAAAGCAGATGCAAATAGGCATAGAGATATCAACATTGTAGACATTCTTTAGCTCAGAAAAAAAGTTGTAGATTCTCAATTAGCCGAAGATTTTTCAATACTTACAACTTCGCTTGTAAGTTTAGGTAACATTAGAAAACTTCGGGTTGCTTTACTAATCCTTAAAAAGAATATCTGTTCAACAAACATAAAAACCAAAAATTAGTGAATCAACATCCAGTAAAATTGGCATACGAGGCTGACAATAGACATTCTAACATCAGAAGTTATATAATGGAAACTAAAAGAATGTGAGCAATCTTCTGTAGTTTTCACCTCTCCCAAATCCTTAAGTACCTTCTCTATGTATCTTGCTTCCCCATTCAATCATAAACTACTAGTTCTCACATAAATTATTCTTACATAGTTTTCACTTCTCCCAAATCACAAGTACCTTCCTAGTTCTATACCCATTTAACTCACACCAATAAGAGCAAAAAAAAGGCGAAAAATATTGCCAAGTTCTTGTTGTCTAACAGATGAACAACACTTCAAATAACAAGGCACAAATTAATCACAAAATCCAGTGAAACATAAATAAATCCACATCTTAGCTAATTGGCCAAATATGAAGAAAAACAAAATCAAAAATGCAAAAAGTTGTTGAATTATCAATGTTATAAACATAGATATTGCAATTCAGCAGCAAACCATGTAGCAAAATCAAGAACTTACCAATGAAAATCATTAAAACTTACGAAATTGATGAAAGAGAAATTAAATCGAAGAACTTGCCGGCATTCCATCCGATTGAGTTGTTTAATAATAGTATCATTATCATCAACGTCATCGGAAAACCCTAAAACCCAAAAAATTAAGCCAATGAAGAAGAAGAGAATAAATGAAGCACCTAGAACGGGGAAAACTAACCTCAAAGCAACGGTCTTTCGAAATCATAATCTTCTTCACTAAATTTCATTAAAAAAAACCTTTGATTCAGGTATTAGTGCTAAAGAGAAACCCTGAGAATGAAACTCGATTCATGAGAAAGACTAACAAAAACCAAAATTATCAAGATCATTCGTCATACCAAACAGGCCCGAGTCGTCAAAAAAAAATTATTTACAAAAAAGGAAAAATCGTAAACCCTAAAAAGATGAGACACAGTACAGTCCAGCAAATATACAAAGGGAATCTTGAACCAAATACAAAACAGAAACAAGAAAAGGAATACCAAGATAGCTTAGACATCAATAATCGGCCATGGTAACAAGATTATTAGAATGGTATCTTCAGATTTTGGAGGTTTTTTTTCCTTCCCTAGAGCGAGGTTGAAGAGAGATTGAGAAAGAGATCCGAGAGAGAGGGGAAAGTGAAGTGAGAGAAAAAGATTTCCGGATTTTGACAAAAAAAAAATATATGCGGTAAACCATGGTTCATACGGATTAAGGAAAATTTTGGATGGCAGATATTTGGTATGCGCTTCTCATACAGATTAAGGCAAGTATGTGACAAGTGAGAACCATATTCATGTAAAGTGCCCTTCTCATACGGATTAAGGCAAGTTTGTAAGAACCATATAGGCATATACATGTAAAAAGTGAGCTTCCCAAATTTCCTTGTGAAATTGATTAATTATCTAATTCTTTTATTTTTATCTAGCTATTTTGATGACATTAAGTAAGATCGAGTAAAATTAGATTGAGTTGTGCATAAATAATTAAGTATGATTTACTAATGTTGAGAGAGAAAATTGAACACAATTTGATGGAGAACCAGTCATCCGGAGTCTAATAATATTGAGTATGATCTAGTTTCTCTGATAAAATCAAAAAGGTTTAAATAAAATTGTATTGATTTTGTGGATGATTAGTCAAATTAAATTTCATCTAATAATGTTGAGTAAAAATTGAGTACTATTGGATCGAATTAGACGGAATTAGGTGGATAATCAACCATATTGAATCTAATATAATATTGAGTATGATCTAGTTATTTTGATGAAATTAAGTAAAATTGGATTGAGTTTGTGGATAATTATTCAAATTAAGTCTGATCTTGTAATGTTAAGGGAATATTGAGTACAATTTGATTCAATTGGATGAAATTTGGTGGATAATCAGTCACACAGAGTTTGATAAAATAACATTGAGTATAATCTAATTATTTTGATGGAATTAAGTAAAACTAAGTAAAATTGGTTGAGTTTGTGGGTAATCATTCAAATTAAGTTTGATCGAGTAATGTTGAGGTAAATTGAGTACAATTGAATTGAATCATATGAAATTAGATGGATAATCAGTCATACCAAGTCTGATCTGATAATATTGAGTATGATCAAGTAATTATTTGGATGAAGTTATGTAAAATGGAGTAAAATTGGATCAAGTTTGTGGATGATTTGTCAAATTAAGTGTGATCTTGTAATCTTGAGGGAAAGTTACGTATAATTGAATTGAAACCTCATACTTTGCCAGCATAGTGTAGCCTCTCCAACTCTTAGTCCCCTGTGATGGGTTCTAGAGACAGTAATTTCTACAAATCGATTACATGTATTATTTGATTTATCATACACATACAAGAGATGCAAATCCACAGTGGCTGAGGATCATTGCGTCTATATCAAGTTGGGATTTCTACAGGTGATTGTTCGGCCAATTCATGTACTCTAGCTAGGTACAAATAAATAACCACCAAAATTTATTAGTTTTGGTGTATCCATGAAGTTTCAATATATAATCATATTTATCAACCTCCTCTTCTTCAGTATCAGAGTATGAACCCAAACACTATTTCTATTGAAATCTGGTTAATTTTTGCAGGTGATTGTTTCTGAAGATGGGTCATAAATAAAGGACTTGATTTTTGTGATGTTGTATTATTTGAGTTGAATGGATATTATTGTTGTTTGAGAAAAGGGTTTGAATAAAAGTGACTATGTGTTTGATAGTGATTTTTTCTAATTGTCTGGAGTATTAGAGTGGAGAACTGTGATATAACTTGACTAAGAGAACTTTAAACGGTACCTGCAGTATGAAATAAGAACAATTTAGAAAGAACTCATCATAATCTGCAAAATCAAATAAAAAACTAATGATGATGTGCATTTTAGTTTCCAATTTAATTATTTATTTCTAATGAATGAATCTTAGAATATCATCACATCATAGAATGAAGATAAGTATTTTTAGTAATTACATTTATTAAAAATTACTTCGAGGAATAAATTGATTACCGCTAATTTATAAGTTATTGTTAAATATTATGTTTTACGTGATAAAATACATTGTTACCGAAAGCTTATTTTTCAACAGCTATGTATTTTTTTGTCACCATAAAAAAAATTTGTGGCAAAATTTCAGTAATCACTGAAATCATGATCTGCGGTAAAATTATAGATTCACTGAAAATAATTAAAGCGACAAAATTTAGTTCGTTACAGATGTTTTTTCTTGTGACGGTTATAAGTAGTTACTATATAAATATTTGCAACAAAAAAAAACTGATGGTCACTAAAAATAAATATAGTGTCAAAATTTTAGTTTTGTTACTATAATGTTATTTAGTGATGAATTAATTTTGTCAGTACAAACTTTTCTTTGGTAATGAAAATTATAGATTATCACCAAAAATATTCTATGTCAATTTTTTAGCATCGTCACAATAGAATTAAATGGTGGAGAAAATATATTATCACAAAAATATTATCAGTGAAAACATATAATTTCGCCTCTAAATATAGTCATTAAAAACTTATGAGAGACGAATACTAAATCCTATCGCAAAAAATCTAACAACAGTGACAACAACTTTTTTTGCCACAATAAGTAAGCTTTAGAAATGAAATCTTCTTTGCCGCAAAAACTATTGTCACTAAAAGCACATTTTCTTATAGTGAATTTATACGTCTCAATACTAAGAGGAAAAATGTGTTGAGGAAGTTTTCCTGGCAACACAGTGGTGAGTGTTGAGGAATTTTCACGTCTCAGCACTAAAAGATTTAAAATTTATTTGATATGCCTAATAGATATAAAACATTTAGTTTAAGGATAGTTACTTAGCTCTGTCTCCGCTAGGCATGTCCTTCGCGCATGATTGGGCTTTAGGTGTATCAGGCTCTCCCATGAGTAAGTAGCATGAGAAAAGTCCCATGTGTAATTATCCTGGGCTTATTTTCTTGTGGAAGATGTGCTCCCATTGAATTCGCTGGTAAGGCGGTGACTACGTTTAAACTTCTGAACCTGAAGGAGGCTTCAGTCCCCAAGTGTAGCTTACTTTGATTGTACCACATTGAATCCATGCCTCTGTGATTTGATACAAGTTTATTGTACTCTCCTGGACGTGATGCTTGGAACATCACATGGGCGAAATATTTTTTGTAGTGGTTTCTTCAATGGTGAAGCTCTGGATGGTATCAACAAACGAGCAGCAGCGATTCTTGGCAGCAACTGTGATCAGAAGAGATTTGGCTGGCTGTGATCACATCCTTGACAGGGAGGAGTGGCGTCTACGGGAACGAACCTTGGTATGAAGGAGTGGCGGATTCTGGAGAGAACGTTGAAGCGGCTTCTGGAGCGAAACGTTGAAGAAAAACAGCTTCTGGAGGTGAGACGTTGAAGCGGCTCTTGGAGCGAAACGTTGAATCGGAGCGGCTTCTGGAGAGAACGTTGAAGCGGCTCCTGGAGAGAAACGTTGAAGCGGAGCGGATTCTGGAGATAACGTTGAAGCGGCTCCTGGAGCGAAACGTTGAAGCGGAGCGGCTTATGTAGAGAACGTTGAAGCGGCTCCTGGAGCGAAATGTTGAAGCGGAGCGGCTTCTGGAGCGAAACATTGAAGCAGAGCGGTTCTGGAAGTGAAACATTGAAGCGGAGCGGCTTCTGGAGTGAAAAGTTGAAGAGGAGTGGCTTCTGGAGGTGAGACGTTGAAACGGATCCTGGAGCGAAACGTTGAAGCGGAACGGCTTCTGGAGAGAACGTTGAAGCGGTTCCTGGATCGAAACGTTGAAGCGGAGCGGCTTCTGGAGAGAACGTTGAAGCGACTCCTGGAGCAAAGTTCGAAGCGCCAACGCAACACGGCTTAGAGCTTGAAAATATATCTAGGCGCTGCACCTTGGAGAAATAAAAAATCTCACACACATGCTCCATCATAGATTACATGGTTCTGTGAACAGAGTCCCCAGAAAGCATTAACGCACAACTCCACCAATTGATGTTCGGTCACATTTGGTTTATGACAATCTAACGCCCGAACTCTGAATCCCTTGACTAATCATTCGGATGTTCATTGCTTCACTCCTTTTGAGTTGTGTCCATGTCCGTCTGAGCCTTAGCAAAACTTATTGTACTTCCATCAAATCAGCAATGGTAATAAGGGGTTGGCTTTCTATGGCTCCTCCGGTCTCTCGTCCTGATGGTGGAGTGACAACATCTCTGGTGACGACTGAGAGCGTCACACTTGAAGAAACAATGGGGGTGGCGGCAGCGGCTCTGGTGATATGAGGCGTAACTCCTGAAGGAACATTTTCCACGCCGCTGGTGTTGACAGATGGCGTATTAATGCCACTGGAAGGAACGTTAATACCGAGTATGATTTCAGCGTTAGTGTTTTCAGGGTTTGTTGCTGATCCAGACCTGAGTTCTACCATCTTGAGATCGGGATTGAAAAATTAAATTGGAAATTGGAAATTGATATTGCAACCGAGAGATTAATATCCCACTGTGGTCGCCAATTGTTTGTGGGTGAAAACTGTTTCTGCTAGTTTTGGTAATTTTGGGTGTGTAGATTAGAAACAAATCTATACCCTAAACAATACACTGCACGGGAGTACTTTTGATTCGAGAGATCAATCTGTACAATCCTGGCCTAAACCAAGAAATGGCTGTTCCAGGCTTGCTTCGGTCACAAAGTGAAGGAGAAGGGTTGGTCTTAGGGAGGGGAGTGAAGAAGGTGTTGAGACCAGAATGGTTAATTCTGAAGGTGTGGTTGTTTTATGACTTGTATCATAAAGTGGAACTGGCTTGCATAATGAAAAACTATCAGTTCTTTGGTGATTTCTGGATACTGTGTTATTCTCTGAGCAAAACTTGTCGTTTGGTGGAAATAGATGAAACCTATTTATACAAGTCATAACTAAATGTAATGCGGTCTCATAGGAAGTGGAAACTATTGAGTGGTGGAAGAGTGGAGTGACGTGTAACCGTCAGACATTATGCTTACATGATGAAAGAAGTGGATCCATTTACACCGTTAGTTCTCACCATCACTAATTGTCCCGCTTCATGACACTTTCTTGTAACGGGCGTATTGCACGCCGCACGCTGTAAAACGCCAGACCAATACCCTGATGAGTATCCCCCAGTTTGTGATATGTTTGATTTCTCGAGTGTTTTCGTGGAAAACATGTAACACTTTTCGACGTGTGGAAAGTCAAAGTTAGGAGACTTGCCGCATGAAAATAGCATGTGATGCTATTAGGCTCGTCTTGTATGGCCGCCTAAAACTTGCCACAGGCCTGTCATGTTCGGTAGCGAACTTGGATGGCCGAGATTACATCTCGTGAGGAAGGGTAGCCATCGATTATGGCTACACCCTGTTGATGCCTGAAAAATGGTATAGTGGCGTTTTTAGTGTATGCTAGTGGCACTGAGACATAACTTTCATAGTTCGTGCGTGCCAGTAGCACGGTGGTGCAAGTGGCGCCTGGCCACTAGATTTAGGCTTATCTCGGCTGGTCGCCTAAAACTTGCCACAGGCCTGTCAGTTCGGTGGAGAACTTGGATGGCCGGGATTGCATCTCATGCGGAAGGGTAGCCATTGATCATGGCTACATCCTTGTTGGCGCCTGATAAAGGTACAGTGGCGCCTTTAGCGCATGCCAGTGGCACTGAGGCATGGCTAGCATAGTTCTTGTATGCCAGTGGCACGGTTGAATAGCTGACATAGTTTGTGCATGCCAGAGGCACTGTGGTGCAAGTGGCATGCGCGTTTGGCATGCACGTTTGGCATGTTTTCGCATGCTGCTTTGGCATGTGCGCTTGGCATGCTCGTTTAGCATGTTTGGCATGCCGTGTGCCTGGCATGCTCGTCTTGGCATGTTCTGTATGCCATTAGCATGTTGGCGCGGTTTTGGGAAGCCAACATAGTATGGCGACCTCTTGATACACTTTCCACCTCTTTTAAAGTTGTGGTAGGTTTGGAGCAACCTGATTGGTCAATAAAAGTAGGAGGCCCGCCAAGCACGGGCGTGGCCACCTTTTTGGTACGCGTGGCGGGTTTAATGTGACCTGATTGGTCGATGGGGAATAGGGCCAGTAAGTATGGTCCCATCCATAACTCATGGAAGCGTGGCGGGTTTAAAGCGACCTGATTGGTCGACAAACGAATAAGGGCCGGTTAGGTAGCATGGGACGTGGCCAAGTTGTGTCGGCTAGTCTGTGGCGTGGACACACTCCCTCTGACTGCTGCTCCTACTCCGCGACTCCGTTATTCTTTGCTTTCTGATTTTGGGTAGGATTTTTCACCTACTAATCCACGATGGATCAATTGTTTAGTCGCTAAAGCATAATTTATGTGTTGACACAGAATTTACAGAGATCAGTACGCTTTCTGACTAAGAATTTTGTGCAAGGGCCTTAACCTTTTGTTGATGGTGGTTTTTAACTTAGGGTTAAAATCGTAAAACCTTGCATCGGATGTGACGTCACTCTGCAAGGAAACCAGCTTACACCATTCCAAGCCGTCCAATGCTGACGGCTCCATTCCGAGCCGACCAACGCTTACGGATCCATTCCAAGCCGACCAACGCTGATGGATCCATTCCAAGCCGACCAATGTTGACCGCTCAATTCCAAGCCGACCAACGCTTACGGCTCTATTTTAAGCCGACCAACGCTGACGGCTCCATTCCAAGCCGACCAATGCTGACGGCTCCATTCCAATCCGACCAACGCTGACGAATCCATTTCACGCCAAGTCTTTGCTAGCGTCTCCCCTCCAAGCCGAGCCATCTCTGCACCTATCCAACAACATTCTGCATCCCAAGTCAACTCCAACTGCATCCTATCCGATGCCCTAGCCAGCAGCGCCACGAGCTATTCCATAACCAGTAGCCGAAGATGCCGCACTGGTGCCAACGACCCATGGACAAGATGAGTCCATGCAAAATCCGCCAGCACAAGGATCACAAATTTCTCATACCTTCCACTAAAGGTTACTTGAATTTCCTTTCCGATCTCTTCACGTCTTGCTCTCTCGATTTCACTCTTGTCTGTCACCATCTCATGCTTACCTCGCAACAATGCCATTGTTACGTGCTAAGCAGGGCACTTGATGTGGATGGTGGTTTTTAGTTTAGGGTTAAAATCGTAAAACCTTGCATAGGATGTGACGTCACTTTGCAAGGAAACAAAGCCACGTGTGCTAACCTCTCTACTGGCATATTTATTGAGACGCTCAATATAATTTTACCCATAACACTCTCTATATTTCGGCACCTCGCCAATACAAGACTCACTGAGTACATTCCTGTGCTATGTTCCCCAGCAGAACTCTTAAATCGGTATGGCATGACGGATTTATGTTCACTCGCAGCGGAGTAGCATGAACCTCCAAGTACCAAAGTTAAGGCCATTGCACAAAATGCTCAGACGGAAAGCACACAGCATTCTGTAGGAGCGGATTTTTATGAAAGCATACAAAATCCAGCCAATTATTGTGATAACTCACAAAGAACTCATAAACCCGACTAATTTGCAAATTATGGTTTCGCGCCCTGTGCAGTATACTAGACCCCGTTGGTCGAAACCATGCTTAGACAAGCTAGGAAACCAAATCCGCCATAGCGCACTAAAAGTGCGTCCGCACCCTAGTATGCCGGCCCTCTTTCCATCGACCAACCAGGTCGCTTCAAGTCCGCCACCGCGCGTTGGAAATGTGGCCACGCCTTAGCATGCTGACCCCACTTCCCATTGACCAATCAGGTCGCTTCAAATTCGCCACCGCACGTTGGAAGTGTGGCCACGCCTTAGCATGCTGGCCCCACTTCCCATCGACCAATCAGGTCGCTCCAAACCTTCCACGGGCTCAAAATAGGTCTCCATACCAAGTTGGCTTCCCAAAACACGTCAGCTTCGCAAAACGCGCCAGCTTCCCAAAAACGCGCCAACATGCCGCACGCGCATACCACGCATTCCAGGCACGCATGCCAAACGCGGGTGCCAGACGCGCATGCCAAAAGCACCATGCCATCGCATACTAAACGCACTAATTAGGGTTTCGACACGCCAAAACCTAATTTGGCCAAGTTGCTACCTAATTCTCCCACAACGCCAATTTTAGCTTCGGCCATGTCGCAACTGGCATACCGCTATGCCGCGGCTAACTAGCATGGCACCATACCGCTATGCCGCGGCTAACTAGCATGGCACCATACCGCTATGCCGCGGCTAACTAGCATGGCACCATACCACGGCTATGCCATTGACATGACGCTATGTAAACAAGATGCGGCCATGATCAATGGCCATCTTTCCTTCTGAGATGCAGATCTCAGCCGTACAAGTTCGCCACCAAACTTGTGGCAACTTTTGGTCGCAATGCCAAATTCCACGGTTTATGCAAAAACCTTAATTTGGCCGCGCCTAAAGTATGCACGAGCATACCATGCTACCATGTCGCTGGCGGCCAAACGAAAGGTAGCCACGATCAACGACTACCCTTCCCCCTAAGATGCATATCTCAGCCGTACAAGTTCGCCACCAAACTTGTGGAAACTTTTGGTCGCAATGCCAAATTCCACTGTTTATGCCAAAACCCTAATTTGGTCGCGCCTAAAGTATGCACGAGCATGCCGGCCATGCCACCATGCTGCTGGATACCAAACGTAAGGTAGCCACGATCAAAGGCTAAACTTCATCCCGATATGCAGATCTCAGCCGTACAAGCTTGCACCAAACCAAACGACTTGCGGCAATCTCTTGGCTACGCTGCCAATTCTTGGCCACGACACAGTCTTGGCTACGATGCCAATTCTTTGGTCATGGCACCAAACCCTAATTGGCCACGCCAAAAACATGCGCAAGCACTCCGCGGACACTCCGCTGGATGCCAACAGAAGGTAGCCATGATCAACGGCTACCCTTCCTCTTGAGATGCAAATCTTGGCCGTCGAAGGTCGCCACCGAATCGGCAAACCTCTCGATAAATTACCATACGCTAGAAACATGCTACACGTTTTCCATGAAAACACTCGAGACATCAAAACATTTCAGAAACTGGGGGGATGCTCATCAGGGTATTGGTATTGTAGTTTACAGCGTGCGGCGTGCAATACGCCCGTTTCAAGAAAGTGTAATAAAGGTGAGGTGGTTAATAATGGAAAGAAATAAGTGGTGAAACGTATCCTCATTATGGAAACCTCAATTCCAGGAGTTACCCGTTACCACTTTCTTCCACAACTCAACCGCTTCCACTTCTTACGAGGCCAGGGTACGTTTTATTACGACTTGTATAAATAGGTTTCACTATTTCCACCAAAGAACACGTTTTAGTCAGGAGAATACAACACTCAGAAATCACTTGTTAGATTTCCACATTGCTAGCGTTTCACTTTCTGATACAAGTCATAAAACAACCACTCTTCCAGAATCAACTATTCTGGCCTCAACACTTTCTTCGCTTCCCTCCCTAAGACCAACCCTTCTCCTTCACTTTGTGACCGAAGCAAGCCTAGAACGTTCATTTCTTGGTTTAGGCCAGGATTGTACAGATTGATCCCTTGAATCAAAAGTACTCCCGTGCAGTACATTGTTTAGGGTTTAGACTCGCTTCTCACCCACACACACGAAATTACTGAAATCAGCAGAAACCATTTTCACCCTCAAACACCTTGATACTTGGAAATCCGTGCTACTCTGCTGCGAGTGACCACAAATATGTCATGCCATATCAGTATTAAGGGTTCTTCCATGGAACATAACACGGGAAAAGTACTCAGAAGGCCTTACATTAGTGAATAATATAAGCAAGGTGTTGAAATTTACAGAGTATCTGGGATTTTTTCTACATGCACCATTCTGGGTAAATTTCATGTGAATATATTGAATTGGTCAATAAATGCGCCAGTGAAGAGGTTGGACACTCATCACTTTTGTATGGCTCTGCTTCTTTGCGGAGTGACGGGACATTAAATGCCAGGTTTTACAATTTTATCCCTGACCTAAAAACCACCATCAACATTAAGTCCCCTGCTTAACACGTAAAAGTGGCATTGTTGCGGGGTAAGCATGAGATGATGACAGGCGAGGATAAAAATCGAAAAGGCAAGACATGCGAAGATTACCAGGAAAATTCGATTGACCTTTGGCAAGAGGCATGAGTGAAAAAGCGGGGGTCTAACAACACCACCCAATGTTTCGCTTAGCAATCTCTATGGACTAACTCCGAAATACTTTCTAGAGAATAAACTAGACAGTAAGAATCAATCTAAGTAGAAGTATCTCAAGGAGTTAATATCTCTCTCTTGTTTTGATTTAATCGAGCTAATATAAATCAGCGAGTCCTTAATCAAACACAAGGAATAACTTGGATGGTACCAAAGACCGATATCCAAGGATCAATCAATGACAATCAACAACCAAAGGTCGGATTACTCCAATTGATGATCTAACACACAACCTGTATTAAGACGCTACAGACACTAGAAATTTTGTTAACGAGGAAACCGCAAATGCAGAAAAAACCCGGGACCTAGTCCAGATTGAACACACACTGTATTAAGACGCTACAGACACTAGCCTATTCCAAGCTAACTTCGGACTGGACTGTAGTTTAACCCCAATCAGTCTCCCGTTGATCCAAGGTACAGTTGTACTCCCTACGCTTCTGATCACAGCAGGATACTGCGCACTTGATTCCCTTAGCTGATCTCACCCACAACTAAGAGTTGCTACGACCCAAAATCGCAGGCTTTGACAATAAACAAATCTGTCTCATACAGACAAGTCTATCAAAGGATCAATATGTCTCCCACAGATAAACCCTAAAGGTTTTGTTCCGTCTTTTGATAATCAAGTTGAACAGGAAACAATTGATAATCCGGTCTTATATTCCCGAACAACAGCCTAGAGTTATCAATCACCTCACAACAATCTTAATCGTATGGTAGCGAAACAAGATATTGCGGAATCACAAAAAATGAGACGAATATGTTTGTGATTACTTTTTATATCTTGCCTATTGGAGAAATCAATCTCAAGCCAATCAATATGATTGTACTCGTACGATAGAAGATGCAAGATCAGATCACACAACTACGATAAAAGTAGTATCGGTCTGGCTTCACAATACCAATGAAGTCTTTAAGTCGTTAACATGGTTTTAGAAGTAGAAAACCAAAGGTTAAAGGAGAAACGACTCTACCATGCAAACTAGTATCACGCGTAAGGTGTGGGGATTAGTTTTGCACAATACTAGATGTCTCCTTTATATAGTCTTTCAAATCAGGGTTTGCAGTCCAAGTTCTCTTGGTAATAAAGCAATCAATATTCACCGTTAGATGAAAACCTGATTTAGATTCAAAATAATATTTCTCAACCGTTAGATCGAAAACCTAGCTTGTTACACACAAATAAAATGCATGCTTCTAGGTTTGTTAACCGTTCCCAAACGTATGTACTTGTTGGTTCAATAATAATCAACCAAAATGTTAGCCATATGAGCATTTCATATCAACCATGTTCTTCTTCGCCATAACTAGTTCAAATGACTTCAAGATGAACTAGTTAGAGAGTTGATCAATTGCAAGAAAATGTTACGTAACTACACAAGTCACAATTGAAGCAAAGATGATTTGATTCACTTGAATCGGTTCATGAACTTTTATCGCCACGGTTTGCAAACTGCATTCCTTAGTCTTTTTAAGTTTAAGTTCAGAAATCATCTTTAGATATATAACCTTCTCAAGTTCGCAGACTAGGTTCGCCGACTTAAGATACCAGGTAGAGTTTACAAACTCCAGCAGAAATTCTCGGGTATGAGAACTTCGCCGGTTCGCAGACTGGTAATCTCGCAACATTTTGTCAACTCCAGCAGAAATTCTCGGGTTTGAGAACTTTGGCAGTTCGCGGACTTGGCTCACGCCATCCTTCTGGTTCTCTTGATCAACAAAGTTCGCAAACTTTGGTTCAAGGAATAGGACTTATGCATATATGTGTTTCTCCAACAACACTTATGTCCACGACTGGTTATGTAATCTAAACTCTCATTCCAATCATTGAAACATTCTTAGAGGACGTAATATAGTTGTTACACCATTTCTCGTCAAAACAATTTTCAAAGTGATTGAAACATAACATGACTTTCGTCACTTGGTAAAGATAAACTCGGTTGAAGCGAAAAGCTTAACAACACATATTTCGAGATATAGATAGGCGAGGTATACTCGGCTCGAAATACCAAATGTGTATAATAAAGTCTATATATATAGCATACGACTTTTTTTCTCAAGAAGTAGGAGATAGAGTAGATAGACTTTTGAGTGATAGATAAGTTCAAGTCTTCACATACCTTTTTGTCGCGAAGTTTCACCAGTTCCTTAAGTAGTTCTTCTTCTTGTATGATGAATCGCCATGAAGTCCTTGAGCTCAACTACACTTTCTATCCTAGTCCGAGACTTAGATATAATAAGCTAGAAATCCACTTATAGTTTTGATCACTAACATTGACAAACATGCTTGAGATAGCAACGCATGCGAGTTCGACCGAGCAATGCTCTAACAATCTCCCCCTTTGTCAATTTTAGTGACAAAACTATCAATATATATGAAATACAAAAAAGATAAAGAAACCTTAGTAGCTTCTATTCCACATGCCTAATCTTCAACGCTCCTTGAAATCTTCGTCACTTCCAAGTACTCCAATCACCCCAAAGGTTGTAAGTTTAGCATTACCGTTGTTGAAGATCCGTAGCTATAACAATGAGAAAGCATCGGTCTCGATCATTGTTATACAGTGTCATAGTATTATTACACATTGTCAAAGTTCAATTGTATCACAACTTCAACAATAATACTATGGTGATATGTATCACTCCCACTTAGTCAATACTTCATCTCACATGGAAACCGCTCCCCCTTACACAATGATCCGAAAACCATATGTATTTGTAGTGTGAACTACATATTAATTCTCCCCCTTTTTGTCAAAAAAATTGTCAAAGGTACAAGAACGGGATCATAATGAAATTTCCGAAAGAAACATTTCATGACTAAAAGAAAAAAAATACATACCATATAATTTAGATGCAATCATTAAGCCGAAGCTAAATGCATTCATCAAGGAGTTTAAAGATACAAGATAACACCTCTAAAATTCCACAGCCGCACACCCCTCAAGGTATGACCATTAAGCACAAGTTCAAAAGAACTCTCCCCCATTTGATGTCATTACCGAAAGAATAACAAGAGCGACCTTAATTTCGAAAGAAAATAAGGATTTTATTGGACACTAAAAACCATAGGAATGATTTTCTATATCCAAAAAATCAATCAAATTAATCACAAGTAAACCCATGATTAATTTAATCGGAATACGCAACCAAATTAATACACAAAAAGTGATCAATTTAATTGACTATGCTCAACATAAGTGAACTTACGGAGCATACACTTAATTTAACCATTAGAAAATGATTAGCATAGCCGTTCATATACTCAACATAAAAATTATGGAGTATTGCAGTATACACATAAAATATGGATCAGGGATGATCAATACTTCGGAATATACAAAGATTCATTCTATCTTCAATCATTATTTGCTTAACAATAATCCATAGACATAATCCTTGTCACAAAAGATTTTAACCTATCTTCCATCAAAGAATTGACAATATAGGCTTAACTTTTGTATTTGTGAAAAGTATATTCATTATTAAATCAATATGTTAATATAGACAACAAACGACTTTACTTTTGACAAAGTATGGGACAAACATAATTCACGGACGTAAACACCAATATCCCATAACGAATTGCAATATAAAAAATCATAAATATTAAATACTGCAAAACATCATCCTCCAAATATTTTTAGAATCTAAACCAATAAACCTAAAAAGAAAACAAGAAGATGAAAAATAATAGCTATGTGTAGTCATAATCATTGTTATTCCAAGCACTAGTTATTCCTCCAACTAATCCAAAAAGAAGACATACTAGGCAACATAAATAAACAAAACAAAAAAAAACAGACTCCAGTGCTATCCCAAACACGAACTAAGATCATATGGACGGTTCAGGATCCTCTGGAGACAAAGGGTCTTTGAGCTTATGATCAACAACATTCATTGCAACATCGGAGAGGTGATTCTCTTTGCGAAGATCATTGATGTAAGACTTTATGAGACCAAGGTCAGTAGTAACATTTTCCAACTCAATTTTCATTACATCAAGATCCTTTAGAGTAACAATGAGCTCTTGTTTTGCTTCCCAAAATATGTAAGAAAGTCATGAACTACTTCATCAGAAATCATATCATCCTTTTCAGCATCCACATGAACATAGGAAAAATAACATGAAGCATTAGGATGATCTTCATCTGCAAGAGTTCTTTTCTTCTTGGACTCAACAACAAAACCTTTTTCAAGGAATCCTCTTGAAAATCACCATAGCAAGATGAAGAAGAAGACATTCTTGACAACCCGGAAATCAACCTAGAGTATGCGTATGTGACGTATGTAACCCATTAAGTGAGTATATAAGGGTTTCCTGAGGAAGGGATATTAGGTTTTGAACTATTGACTCGTGCCAGAAAATGGATACCTGTACAAGTGCAACATTACCCAAAACCGTAAGGTCCATAAACAAAACTTTTGCTACAACCGAGATTAAAACTCAATAACCTCAACTAGAGAAGAATTTCAGAGTAGTTGTAGAAAGGACTAAAAGAAATTTTCTAACAACGGAAAACAACATTTTTAGAGAAAAACCAATACTTTAGGTAAACCAGGTCTGCAATTATAAGCTTAGCTATGGACGATAATAAAATAGCTCAACTAAACAGACACAAAACCAAAAGTACCTGATTATTAACACATCTTAATAAAGAGGATTTTTATGAGTAAGCTCTTTAAACCTTGTGATTAATTAGCACAAGTATGAGTTACATGCTCACCAAGAGATTTGAGTTTATGGTCAAGTCTCTTTTTCTTCCTGAATCTAGAGAGGGATCCCTTTTTATGTGAGAAATTATCATAAAACTTATTGTTATCAAAATACGAGACATAGTTTGAGTTCTTACCAGAAGAATTTTGGTTTGAGGAGGAAGACAACCTGTTGACGAATTTTTTATACCCTTCAATTATCTTTTTCCATATTATCTCTCATTTCATCAATTTTTCTTCTTTCTTCTGAACTTCCTTTCTCATTAGGGACATCGTTATTTCCAGAGACCATTACTCGACCTTCCTTTAGACGATGTTTATTAAGACGTATGTTTTTTTCTTGAGCGTTCGAGGAACTCACTGAACTGACTTTCCTGGTAACATACACAGGGTAGGTACGAGAACCAATAGGTTTAGTCATACGAATGTCAGTTACACCTTTAAGAATTAAATCTAAGGTGTGTTGAAGTTGATCCAAGGAGTTTTTCTTCAACTTAGAGGTTCCCTTTCGTTTAACAGAACTCTTTGTCTCACAGACCAGACATACTTTCTGATCATCAGACTGATTAGATAGTATAATCCTAATATCATCGTTAGAAGATTTCTTCCCTCCATTTGATGTGCAACATCCTTGAGTGATGATGAATTCAGACACATCCTTTTACTAGAAGGGGCTTCTGTTTTTACTTCTGAGAAAGAATCATCTTTAGTTGTGTCAGAAGTACTTGGTATATTAGATTGCTTTGAGCATCTTTGAATAGAGAGTTTACTCAAGCGATGTTCAATTTCCAAGGAATCTCTTCTGAGGCTAGCTTCAAGAGCCATACACGAAGAATGAACTTCAGTATTACCTTTGGGTTTGCAGTCTCTTATTACACCATGTAGAACATTGACATGGTGCTTCAACCGATTGAATCTATCAGCTTGGATTCTAACAATATTTAGAATCAATTCACTCTCTTCAGCTGAATCCCGTTCATTAATGGAGAGACTCTAATTTGAAGGGTCATCGGGAATACGCATGTCAGTGTTAGTCTGTCTCGCCAGTACAGAAGGTTCATCTATAATCGAGATTATAGAACCCTTCTCTTTAAGAGAGTTAGACGAGATAGAACTTTTATTTCTGGCGACGCGTTTATCAGAGATAGTACTCTTTTCCATAGAGTCAGATCGCTACAAACACAGACTTGTAAGGTCTTAAACGTGTTAGCCTTCTCTGATACCAATTGAAAAGGCGGGGGTCTAACAACACTACCCAATATTTCCCTTAGCAATCTGTATGGACTAACACTGAAATACTTTCTAGAGAATCAACTAGACATTCAGACTCAATATAAGTAGAAGTATCTCAAGGACTTAATATCTCTCTCTTGTTTTAATTTACTCGAGC
Source organism: Papaver somniferum (assembly GCF_003573695.1). Classification (NCBI taxonomy): domain Eukaryota; kingdom Viridiplantae; phylum Streptophyta; class Magnoliopsida; order Ranunculales; family Papaveraceae; genus Papaver; species Papaver somniferum. The sequence continues at coordinate 56,740,025 of NC_039368.1, read as the reverse complement.
TAATAGAAATCAGCGAGTCCTTAATCAAACACAAGGAATAACTTGGATGGTACCAAAGACCAATATCCAAGGATCAATCAATGACAATCAACAACCAAAGGTCGGATTACTCCAATTGATGATCTAAGGCACAACCTGTATTATTTCGATTATAAAGATAAAACAATATAATGCGGAAATTGAAATAACACAGACACCAGAAAAAATTTTAACGAGAAAACCGCAAATGCAGAAAAACCCCGGGACCTAGTCCAGATTGAACACACAATGTATTAATCCGTTACAGACACTAGCCTACTCCAAGCTAACTTCGGACTGGACTGTAGTTGAACCCCAATCAGTCTCCCACTGATTCAAGGTACATTTGTACTCCCTACGCCTCTGATCCCAGCAGGATACTGCGCACTTGATTCCCTTAGCTGATCTCACCCACAACTAAGAGTTCCTACGACCCAGAATCGCAGGCTTTGACAATAAACAAATCTGTCTCACACAGAAAAGTCTATCAAAGGATCAATATGTCTCCCACAGATAAACCCTAAAGGTTTTGTTCCTTATTTTGATAATAATCAAGGTGAACAGGAACCAATTGATAATCCGGTCTTATATTCCCGAAGAACATCCTAGAGTTATCAATCACCTCACAATAATCTTAATCGTATGGTAGCGAAACAAGATGTTGCGGAATCACAAACAATGAGACGAAGATGTTTGTGATTACTTTTTATATCTTGCCTATCGGAGAAATCAATCTCAAGCCAATCAATCTGATTGTACTCGGAAGATAGAAGATGCAAGATCAGATCACACAACTACGATAAAAGTAGTATCGGTCTGGCTTCACAATCCCAATGAAGTCTTTAAATCGTTAACCTGGTTTTAGAAGAAGAAAACCAAAGGTTAAAGGAGAAACGACTCTACCACGCAAACTAGTATCACATGTAAGGTTTGGGGATAAGTTTTGCACAATACTAGATGTCTCCTTTATATAGTCTTTCAAATCAGGGTTTGCAGTCCAAATTCCCTTGGTAACAAAGCAATCAATATTCACCGTTCGATGAAAACCTGATTTAGATTCAAGCTAATATTTCTCAACCGTTAGATCAAAAACCTAGCTTGTTATACACAAATGAAATGCACGCTTCTAGGTTTGTTAACCGTACCCAAATGCATGCACTTGTTGGTTCAATAATAGTCAACCAAAAGGTTAGCCATATTTCATATCAACCATGTTCTTCTTCACCATAACTAGTTCAAATGACTTCAGGATGAACTAGTTAGAGAGTTTTTCAATTGAAAGAAAATCTTATGTAACTACACAAGACACAATTGAAGCAAAGATGATTTGATTCACTTGAATCGGTTCATGAATTTTTATAGCCACGGTTTGCAAACTGCATTCCTTAAGTTCAGAAATCATCTTTAGATATATAACCTTCTCAAGTTCGCAGACTAGGTTCGCGAACTTAAGATACCGGGCAGAGTTTACAAACTCCAGCAGAAATTCTCGGGTATGAGAACTTCGACGGTTCGGGGACTGGATTCGCGGACTGATTTCGCAGACTGGTAATCACGCAACAGTTTGTCAACTCCAACAGAAATTCTGGGGATTGAGAACTCCGGCAGTTCGTGGACTTGGCTCACGCCATCCTTCCGGTTCACTTGATCAACAAAGTTCGCAAACTTTGGTTCAAGGAATAGGACTTATGCATATATGTGTTTCCACAACAATACTTATGCCCACGATTGGTTATATAATCTAAACTCTCATTCCAATCATTGAAACATTCTTAGAGGACGTTATATGGTTGTTACACCATTTCTCGTCGAAGCAATTTTCAAAGTGATTGAAACATAACATGACTTTCGTCACCAGGTAAAGATAAAATCGGTTGAAGCGAAAAGATTACCAACATATATTTTGAGATATAGATAGGCGAGGTATACTCGGCTCGAAATACCAAATGTATATAATAAAGTCTATATATATAGCATACGACTTTTTGTCTCAATAAGTAGGAGATAGAGTAGATAAACTTTTGAGTGATAAATAAGTCAAGTCTTCACATACCTTTTTGTCGAGAAGTTCCACCGGTTCCTTGAGTAGTTCATATTATTGTATGATGGATCTCCATGAAGTCCTTGAGATCAACTACATATCCTAGTCTGAGACTTAGCTATAATAGACTAGAAATCAAGACTTATAGTTTTGATCACAAACATTGACAAACATGCTTGAGATAGCAACCCATGCGATTTCGACCGAGCAATGCTCTAACAATGAGAAGTTTACAATCTGTGTGCTGGCGCGCTTCTGTCTTGGATACGGAGTACAGGTGCCATGTAGTATTGGTGCAGTGAGCTTTGAATACAAAAACGAGTGTTGAGGTGGTGGAGCCGTCAAAACTATAATGTATTGGGACAGTATGCATGACAAAACAGTAGTGAGTGTTTAGGAATTTGAACGCCTCAACCCCAAGAGAAAAAAATGTGTTGAGGCAGTTTTCCAGGCAACACAGTGGTGAGTGTTGAGGAAATTTCATGTCTCAACACTAAGAGGAAAAATGTGTTGAGGCAGTTTGCCTGGCAACACAGCGGTGAGTGTTGAGGAAATTTCACGTCTCAACACTAATAGGAAATATGTGTTGAGGCATTTTTCCTGGCAACACAGGGGTGAGTGTTGAGGAAATTTCACGTCTCAACACTAAGAGGAAAGATGTGTTGAGGCAGTTTGCCTGGAAACATAGTGGTGAGTGTTGAGGAAATTTCACGTCTCAACACTAAGAGGAAAAATGTGTTGAGGCAGTTTACCTGGCAACACAGTTGTGAGTGTTGAGGAAATTACACGTCTCAACACTAAGAGGAAAAATTTGTTGAGGCAGTTTGCCTGGCAACACAGCAGTGAGTGTTGAGGAACTTTCACGTCTCAACACTAAGAGGAAATATGTGTTGAGGCAATTTTCCTGGAAACACCGTGGTGAGTGTTGAGGAATTTGAATGTCTCAACACTAAGAGAAAAAACGTGTTCAGGTAGTATGCCTGACAACACAACAGTGAGTGTTGAGGAATTTACACGTCTCAACACTAAAAGGAATGGTGTGTTGAGGAATCATGCCTAGCAACACGGTAGTGAGTGTTTAGGAATTTACACGTCTCAACACTAAGAGGAAGGATGTGTTGAGGAAGCATGCCTAGCAACACAGTAGTGAGTTTTGAGGAATTTACACGTCTCAACACTAAGAGGAAGGATGTGTTGAGGAAGCATTCCTAGCAACACAGTAGTGAGTGTTGAGGAATTTATTCGTCTCAACACTAAGAGGAAGGATGTGTTGAGGAAGCATGCCTAGCAACACAGTAGTGAGTGTTGAGAAGTTTACACGTCTCAACACTAAGAGGAAGGATGTGTTGAGGAAGCATGCCTAGCAACACAGTAGTGAGTGTTGAGGAATTTACATGTCTCAACACTAAGAGGAAGGATGTGTTGAGGAAGCATGTCTAGCAACACAGTAGTGAGTGTTGAGGAATTTACACGTCTCAACTTTAAGAGGAAATAATGTGTTGAGGAAGCATTCATAACAACACAATAGTGAGCGTTGAGGAATATACACGTCTCAACACTAAGAGGAAGGATTTGTTAAGGAAGCATTCCTAGCAACACAGTAGTGAGTGTTGAGGAATTTACACGTCTCAACTTTAAGAGGAAATAATGTGTTGAGGAAGCATGCCTAGCAACACAGTAGTGAGTGTCTCCGCTAGGCATGTCCTTCGCGCATGATTAGTCTTTATGTGTATCAGGCTCTCCCGTGAGTAAGCAGCGTGACAAAAGTCCCCATGTGTAATTACCCTGAGATTATTTTCTTGTGGAGATGTGCTTCCATTGCATTCGCTGGTAAGGCGGTGTCTGTGTTTAAACTTCTAAACCAGAAGGAGGCTTCAGTCCCCAAGTGTAGCTTACTTTGATTGTACCACCTTGAATTGCCTCTGTGATTTGATACAAGTTTATTGTACTCTCCTGGATGGTATGCTTGGAACATCACATGGACGGAATATTTTTTGTAGTGGTTGCTGCTATGGTGAAGCTCTCGCTGGTATCAACAAATGAGCAGCAGTGATTCTTGGCAGCAGCTCTGATCAGAAGAGATTTGGCTGGCTGCAATCATATCCTTGACAGGGAGGAGTGGCGGCTGCAGGAAAGAATTTTGGTAGGAAGGAGTGGTGGCTTATGGAGAGTACGTTGAAGCGGCTTCTGGAGCGAAACGTTGAAGAGGAACAGCTTCTGGAGATGAGATGTTGAAGCGTCTCATGGAGCGAAACGTTGAAGCGGAGCGGCTTCTGGAGAGAACGTTGAAGCGGCTCCTGGAGCGAAACGTTGCAGTGGAGCGGCTTCTGGAGAGAACGTTGAAGCGGCTCCTGGAGCGAAACGTTGAAGCGGAGCGGCTTCTGGAGCGAAACGTTGAAGCGGGGTGGTTCTGGAAGCAAAACGTTGAAGCGGAGCGGCTTATGGAGTGAAAAGTTGAAGAATAGCGGCTTCTGTAGGTGAGAAGTTGAAGCGGCTCCTAGAGCGAAACGTTGAAGCGGCTCCTGAAGCGAAACGATGAAGCGGAGCGGCTTCTGGAGAGAACGTTGAAACGGTTCCTAGATCGAAACGTTGAAGCGGAGCGGCTTCTGGAGAGAACGTTGAAGCGACTCCTGGAGCAAAGTTCGAAACGCCAACGCAACACGGCTGAGATCTTGAAAATATATCTCACACACATTGATGTTCGGTCACATTTAGTCACATTCGGTCACATTGATGTTCGGTCACCTTGGAGAAATAAAAAATCTCACACACATGATCCACCAAAGATTACATGGTTTTGTGAACAGAGTCCTAGAAATCATTAATGCACAACTCCACCAATTGATGTTCGGTCACATTTGGTTTATGACAATCTAACGCCTGAACTCTGAATCCCTTGACTAATCATTCGGATGTTCATTATTTCGCTCCTTTTAAGTTGTGGCCATGTCCGTCTGAGCCTTAGCAAAACTTATTGTATTTCCATCAAATCAGCAATGGTAATAAGGGGTTGGATTTCTATGGCTCCTCCGGTCTCTCGTCCTGATATTGGAGTGACAACAGCTCTAGTGACGACTAGGAGCGTCACAGTTGAAGAAACAATGGAAGTGGTGGCAGCTGCTCTGGCTCTGGTGATCGGAGGCGTAACGCCTGAAGGAACATTTTCCGCGCCGCTGGTATTGGCAAGCGGCGTATTAAAGCCACTGGAAGGAACGTTAATACCGAGTATGATTTCAGCGTTGGTGTTTTCAGGGTTTGTTGCTGATCCAGACCTGAGTTCTACCATCTTGAGATCGGGATTGAAAAATGAAATTGGAAATTGGAAATTGATATTGCAACCGAGAGATTAATATCCCACTGTGGTCGCCAATTGTTTGTGGGTGAAAACTGTTTCTGCTGGTTTTGGTAATTTTGGTTGTGTGGATTAGAAACAAATCTATACCTTAAACAATACACTGCACGGGAGTACTTTTGATTCGAGAGATCAATCTTTACAATCCTGGCCTAAACCAAGAAATGTTCATTCCAGGATTGCTTCGGTCACAAAGTGAAGGAGAATGGTTGATCTTAGGGAGGGGAGCGAAGAAGGTGTTGAGACCAGAATGGTTAATTCTGAAGGTGTGGCTGTTTTATGAATTGTATCAGAAAGTGGAACTGGCTTGCAGAATAAAAAGCTATCAGTTCTTTGGTGATTTCTGGATACTGTGTTATTCTCTGACCAAAACTTGTCGTTTGGTGGAAATAGGTGAAACCTATTGTTTATGGGTGAAAACTGTTTCTGCTGTTTTTGGTAAATTTGGGTGTGTGTGGATGAGAAACGAATCTAAACCCTAAACAAATGCACTGCACGGGAGTGATTTTTGATTCGAGAGATCAATCTATACAATTCTTTCCTAAACCAAGAAATGGTCGTTCGAGACTTGCTTCGGTCACAAAGTGAAGGAGATGGGGTTGATCTTAGGGAGGGAAGCGAAGAAGGTGTTGAGATTGTGGAGGTGTTGGCTGTTTATGACTTGTATCAGAAAGAAGAACTAGCTTGCAATAATATAAGCAATCAGCTCTGGGTGTTTTGGATATGTTGTATCAACACTTGATTTCTGTCTGTCTTGGAAATAGGGAGGAGAACCTATTTATACATGTTATTGAGCACAACCCTCGTCTCTTGTAGGAAGTGGAGGAAGTGGAGTGATGGAATAGTGGGGTCGTGTTAGTGTCACACGATCAGTCTTTCCCACTTCTCCCATCATCGCTAACCGTCCATGCCTCCTGACACGTTCTTGTGATGGCGCGTTTCACGCTACTCACTGTAAACCGCCAGACCAATACCCCAGTAAGTATCCCCCAGTTTGTGACATGCTTGATGTCTCGAATGAGTGGATCGTATGACCCACTGGAAGTAGCATATGGTGCTAAGTTAAATAACTAAGTTATTTAAGAAATCGATATTTATAAAATATCGTGTGTATTCTATGCATGTAAGGCATCGAATATGATCAATATGTATGAAGCATCGCTGTTTTAAGGCTTAACCGAATAAGGCGCGGATTAAGCGTCTTAAAACATCATCACGTCCTGCCATCTTTGAGTGATCGTTTGGAGGCCGCATGGGCGAGCCATCTCATGGACGATCACTCCATGTGGAAGAGTGACGGACGGTGATCACAGGGATGCTTCATTGGTCGTCTAGCTCTTAACCTAGGTTGTCCGACCAAGCTAGCAAAGTTGGACGGACGAGATGGTTTATGACCCTTATTTACGACCGTTGATGGATTTTTTTAGGGTTTTAGGAGGTGTCCAAGCATCACTCCTATGCTTGACTGAATTTGAGCTTGGGTGCAAGTTTTGGTAGGGCCGACCAGGCATGCGTGTAGACGTCCTGCCGGTGTATACGCCCATACCTCTTTGTCTCATGAAGGTGCGATCTAGGACACTCAATTTGACCGGCAAAGGTGAGTGGTCGTGATCGATTTGCGGCAGAAATCCATTGTCGCAAAGGATTTGGAAGCCGCCTAGCATGCCATTTTCGGGCGCGCGTTTCGAGGTCATTGAGTCCTAGTCTACCTAGGCCGAACATATCCACGCAAAGGTGGGCCCACGGCGATCATGTTGACATGATTGGGACATTTTAAGTCTATATCTACACCCTCCATCTAAGCTTGTGAAGATGGATGGTCGTGATCGAACTGCGATAGTTATGCAGCGCCGGAAACCCTAATTAGGGTTTTAAAACACCGACGCACACACGACTTCCACCAAACAGTTTGGCAAGTCATGCTCCCTTTTTGGAGGGACCGATTGTGTGGGGCCCACATTGGGCCGACGGTGAACGTGTGTGCACTTCTCTAATGGTCTTAGGTGCAATATAAGCCATCCAAACAATGTGGTGAAGTTGGATGGTTGTGATCAATTTAAGACATTAGTGGAATTTTCGTGACGCTTGAAAAGCATCACACCATCCATGTTTCGGGCATGTGATCGTGGCTGCATGACCACGCCGTGAGCAAACCGATCAGGTAGGGATATAGTGGGCCCGCCAATGTGCGTGTTAGCGCCTCCTCCATTTATTATGGCGCGATCTAAGCCGTCCAATCAGGCTGGTGAAGTTGGAAGGTCATGATCGTTTTGAGACTGTTTTAAGCAGTCCTGCTCGTTCGAACTTCTTCCAAAAGCAGCGCGGCCACCCTATTAAGGATGGCGTTTTCAGCACGCCGGGAAGTAAAACGTGATGTTCGACTGTCCAGGGCATAAATAGGCCCGATGGTGGTCATCAAGGTGGTATCCTGCTCCTGTTGAGGATCGTCTAGGTTGGTTAAATCATGCGGTCAACCTGCGTGGCCGTGATCATTTCTGAGACTGATACGGTCAGTCCAGATTAAATATGCTCAATCGGGCTAATATAGGCACACCGAGAGATGTTGCCTATACGGGTATTTCTTGCATGCCTCATTATTGATACTTGGATATTCATGTTACTCTATTAAGAGCAACACCCAGTCATCATGCCGCACCAATAGTGAGAGTTTCCGAGAACATCACAAGAAATATTAAGCAAACCGTGCATTAATTAATAATGCTAAAAATTCACAGAATATTCGGGATTGCTGCTACATGCTCCGTTCTAGGTGAATTTTGTGTATTTAATTCGCAGAATATTGAGATTGTTGCCACATGCTCCATTCTAGGTGAATTAATAAAGTGAAGAAGTATTCATCACTTATCAAATAGCTTTATCCTCTGCAGGATATCAGAATATTAAGTTTGGACTTTACAATTTTATCCTTGAACCAAAATCCACCATCAACATTAAGTCCCATGCCTAGTGCACAATGGTTACACTATTGTAGGGTAGGCATTCGATGGTGACAGTTCAAATGCTAGAACAGTTAAGCTAAAGTAAATACATATTTACCGCATAGGCGAACACCGTCATATGCCTCAAACGTCCCGGAGCTGGTTGAACCGTTCCTTTGATACCCAACGGTCTTTTCCGATATTGATTAGGGTTTGGAAGAAAGCACGACTTGGTTGGTGTTGGATCCTTATCCATCGGGTAGACTTCACCGCAGCCGCCTTTAGTCTTCTTTTAGGGTTTCCTCGACATATATGTATGTGTAGGAATTTTGAACTATTTTTACGTTTTGGGATAGGATTTTCTTGCAGAAACTCCATCATTTCAAACAACAGTAAATCGTCTTCTTCATATCATCTAGGGTCTTCTGTTAAGCGTGCACGAACTGCATCCCAGTGTGAACCTGAGGTTCATGATGAATCCCCTGCTCGTGTTCTTCGAGTTAAGAAGATCATACCAGTTCGTTCCTCTTCTTCCTTTTCTTTTCCGAACAGTTACTTGTTCTTCATGATCAGGCGAATAATCCTCCCTTTTTGCAGAGATACCCTACTGGAACATGCGTGACGGTCATCAACGACGATGACTTAACCAGTCATCTTCCTTCAAATTCAAACATGTCTACCCAGCGGACCTTGAAGATTCTGATCTGGGTATCTCGTCTTATGAATAACCCAACGCGGGTATTTTATTCGATATCCGCATGAAATGCTTATATTCCATCTACAGAGCTGTCGGTGGATTCTTTGTGCGGAAGGAGTTTGTTCCTTTATACACAAAGGTACGGAGAAAGTAAGGCCACATCGCAACCAGGAACATAGTTCGACACTGTTCATCTGCTTTGGTCACCACGGTAAACTATCTTCTTCCCATAATTGCTGAGATGGAGAACATCTCTATTCGCAACGTTGCTGAATCAAACCTTGAAAAGTGGGAGAACATGATATCTAGCTGCGAATCCATGGAGTTCAACGTGGGCTGGTTGCGGCAGCGTATTGACATCATCAAGGTTGATCGAGATGGTATCCTCGTGAATGTAGTTTCCGTTGTGAAAGCTATCTTGGTAGAGAAGAAGACTCTGGCTGCAGAATCAGAGAAGGTGGAGCAGGCAGTTCAACACTTGAGGAATAAGAGAGATACCAAACTAGGTTGAAGATGATGCTTTCAAGGAACTACAATCTGCTGGATGGCCTCTTCTAAGCCACGCTTCCTTATTGTCAATTTTTTTTTAACATTCTTGAGAAATTAATTGCATTGGTTTTTTGGTATATAGATAAAGTTTTTCCATTAACGTTTCTGAATGAATTGATAATTCAAATATGTAATGAATGCATGTATTGTCATGTCATGGGACAGTAGCGGGACAATGATCAAGCATGGTATGCCTTGAGCCATTTTACGTTAATGACTTCTTCTAACTTGCCTCCATCCACCTTAATGATTTTGTAGTAGCCGGTACTGTAAGCCTTGATATTCACGTAGAGACCTTCCTATTTCGGAGAGAACTTCGGCGCAGACATGTCTTGCTGGATGTGTTTGGCCGTCTTCAAGACTAAATCTCCTACTTTAAAAACTCGTGGCTTCACAGTCTTGTCATATGCCCTGGAGATCCTATTTCTGTACAACTGAGTACGTTCCTCTGCCTTGCTTCTTCTGGAATCCAGAGTGTCTAACTCAGCGATTCTGGAGTTAGATGCTTCAGCCTCGTTCCAGTGGAGCCCACTTTCTACTGCAATCCTGGATGATGGGATCTTGATTTCTGCTAGGAGGATCGCATCCGCACCGTAAACAAGTGAATATGGAGAAACCCCGATGAAACTTCTAGGTGTCGTCCGATACGCCCATAGCGTCATCGGCAGTTGTTTGTGCCACTCTCTGGGATTGTCGTGTACTATTCGGTTGAGAATCCGAATTAACGTTTTGTTGGTGCTCTCAGCCTGTCCATTCCCTTGAGGATAATAGATGATGGAGAAGACCTGTTTAACTCCGTATTCTTCAAGCAATTATCTTACCTGTTTGTTTGCAAATGGGGTGCCGTTATCAGTGATAATATGCTTAGGAACGCTAAAACGACAGATGAAGTACTCCTTAATGAAAACTACAATCGTTTCTCCCGTAGTCCCTCGTATAGGAATATCTTCAACCCATTTGGTGAAGTACTCCGTCGCGGTTATGATATACTCGTGCTGCTTCGATGATGGAGGATTGATCTTCCTAACAATGTCAATTCCCCAGCTGTAAAAAGGTCATTAACTGCTTATCGAGTGTAAAGGAGTGGAAGGTGCGTGAACAAGGTTCCCATGAATTTGACACTTGTGGCAGCTTTGGACAAATGCAGCTGCATCATCCTCCATGGTCGGCCAATAATATTTCTCGTGTATCTGGAGAAACAGTTTCCTCTTCCCTTGATGTTCCCCTTCATGCATCTCTTTCAACATGGTTGGAATTTCTATCTCGGCCAGGCATCGTAACATATTGCCTCCAAATATTTTGGGATACAGGATCCCCTCATGAAATACGAACTGTTTCTCCCTTTATTTCATCTTGACAGCCTCCTTTGAATTAGCAGGAATTACTCCCTCCGGTCCCCAGCATGACTTATGCTAAAAACCACCAGTTGGTATGGCGGCGCTTGACAATTTGAACAAGACTTTTGGAGTAGCCGAGATTGAGTCTCCATTACTGGACAGTAATAGCCTAAGCGTTGAAGACGTCGATAGAGCGTTACCACCAATGTTTGTCCACAAATTTCATCGTGAACGTGCTTAAGCTGCAGCTGTGCTTCATCATCTCCGAGACATCTTGATAGAGAACCATCCGGGTTTCGATGATATAGCATACCATGAAGCATGAAGAAGGTTTGCAAGGCTTTTAGACTGACCTTTCCTTGATAAAGCGATCTACTAAGCTCCTGGATGATCGGAGTCCGCCCGTCGCAGGTTCCAGTATCTTTGCATTGTGAAATCCACGTTGATTCTTCCGTTCTTCTCTTCACCGTCAGGGTTTCTTCTAAACCTTCGAACTTTAATTAAGAAGCCAGCGTTGCTAAACAATCGGCGTGTTTGTTGTTCCTGCGGCCGACATGAGTTATGGTTGCATCAGCAAAGTAGTTTAGTAACCTCTGTGCTTCAGATCGGTATGGTGCCAGGGTTACCTATTTCAATGCATATACTCCATTCATCTGATTAACCAGTAGCTTAGAATCACCTCTTATTTCCAAACGTGTGGCTCCTGCTTTCTTGGCTAATAACAGTCCTATGAGGAAGGCCTCATACTCTGCTGAATTGTTAGTACATTGAAAATCCAGCTTGAAGGAGTGTGAGAAGACTTCACCGGTCGGAGATACTAGTACTACGCCTACCCCTCCATTGTTATTGCTAGGAGTGGCAGAACCGTCGAAATATAACATCCAGGCTTCTTCTTCGACAACGGAGATGTCTGTAAATTCTCCAGGAAGTTCCTCACGTAACGCAGTAGCGCCTTTCCCTGAGAATGCTGCTAGTAAATCTGAACCTGCTTGTCCCTTGATAGCTCTAGGTGATGTACACGTTATGTCTAACTCCGACATTTGGAGGAGCCACTTAGCCGACCTTCCCATCAGAACTGGTTTTGAAATAAAAAACTTCGAAGGATCAGATTTAGATATGAGTACCACCTTGTTGGACAACAGGTAATGTCTGAACTTCATAATGGAATGAATCAGGCTAAGCATGCATTCTCCTCTTTGGGGTATCTGAGTTCAGCATATCTCAATATTCGGCTGAAATAGTATATAGGATGTTCGATTCCCTCGTCATCTTCTTGAGCAAGCAAGGCCCCGACGGCGGTATCACTGAAAGCGGTGTAGATACATAACGATCTTCCTTGGACGGGAGACTTCATGATGGCTGGAGATTACAATATTCGCTAAATCTTTCGAAACACTTCTTGTTGTACTGCGGTCCAAATGAAGCTTGCTCCTTTCTTCAGCAAGGGGGTGAATGAAGCAACAAGCTGGGCTAGACAAAACTTTGAATGTAGTTCACCTTGCCCATGAAGCTTTGGAGTTCCTTCACAGTTCGTGGTGGCGGCATCGTGAGGATAGCTTGAGTCTTGGATGGGTCCACCTTGATCCCCTCAGCAGTTACCTGGAATCCCAGAAATTTCCCCGAAGAAACGCCAAAAACGCATTTCAAAGGATTCATCTTCAATTTGTATTCATGGCACCTCTCAAACACTTGTCGTAGGACTCCTGTGTGATCTGCCGATCTTTTGATTTGACTACTATATCATCCACGTAGTCTTCAACTTACTTATATATCATGTCATGGAAGATTGCCGTCATAGCGCGTTGATACGTTGCACCGACATTCTTCAAACCAAAAGGCATAACAGTATAGTAAAAATTTCCGAGAAGAGTTCGAAAAGCTGTCTTACTTGAGTCATGCTCGTACATCCTTATCTCATTGTAACCGCTATATCCATCCATGAAGGAAAACATGCCATGCCCGCTGGTGGCGTCTACTAACATGTCGATGTTAGGTAGAGGAAAATCGTCCTTGGGGCAGCATTTGTTCAAGTCTTTGAAATCCACACAACACCGGATCTGTCCGTTTTTCTTTTTTACTAGAACCACATTAGCCAACCAGGTCGGATGATGAATGGGTTTAATGAAGACAGCAGCTAGCAACTTCTGAATCTCAGTCTTGATTTTATCTTCCATCTCATGCCTGAATTTCCTCGGAGACTGCTTGATCGGCTTGGATCCGGGTATGACATGTAGATGATGGGTGACCAATTTTTCATCTAAACCGGGCATTTCGTCATATGTCCAAGCGAATATGTCTTGGTATTCTTTGAGAAGTTGCACGAGCCTCGTTCGCTCATCCGTGGACAAAGTTGAGCTGATGGAGATGGGCCTGGGAGATTCTTCATCCCTAATATTAACGATTTCGAGCTCATCAGTCGTGGAGTTGGTGCCGTCTTGTAGCTGTCGTGGAGCATCCAGCACCTCTTCCTGTGGCTCATCATTTTTGTAGCATTCCATTGGGCGGAGAGACTGGGCATCAGTCTCCCCTGCTAATTGCTAACATCGCCGACGGTACACAGTTTTCCCTTTCTGATCACGGCTCGCCACAAAAGTTCACTCCCTCTTCGTGTGAACGTGAGTCGCTGCTTCACCAGGGGAGGGAGAACTCCTTGTTAGCGAAGATGCATTGTGAGGCTTGGAACTCAATGCGAGTCGGTCCTCTTCCTGGATTGACTCCCACGTGGGGAGTGGGATGCAATGAACTTTGTGTGATTCCTCCCGTGGAGCTTCTCTTGGTTCAAATAACTCCATTCCACATATTGGTGCGTAAGAAGACAACGATGCAGGAATACGAACGAATTCTTTATTCAGCATAGTCTTCAGGCATTGGTGATACGTCGAAGGGACAATCCTATTGTCATGAAGCCACGGTCTCCCTAGTATCATATGGTAGTCCGGCTCCTTTTCTATGACTTCGAATTTCACCTTCGACTGAACGGGTCCTACAGATAAATTCAGATTGACGTACCCGTATGTGTTGGTTTGGTTTCCTTCAAAGTCCATCATCGTGGTAGGCCGTCGCATGATCTTTCTTGAGCGGACCTTAGCCGTCTTGAGTTTTTTATAGTAATCACATTCAAAGGTGCTCCTGTGTCGATGAGGGACCGCTTGAATTCTGAATCCTTGATGCGCGCAGTAACGTGTAGGGCCCGGTTGTTACCCTTTTCCGCCGTCATGTCTTCTTCTATAAATGTAATATTATTTACAGATGTCTCTGATGTGTTTGAGACTTCTGGACGCAAATGAGTTAAATGCACGTCCAAGGCTATCTGGTTAATTACAGCAAACGTCTCCGCCCGCTGATTCTTCGAGAGGTGTAAAATTTCGCACAAACTTTCCACTAGAGAAGTTGCTTCCTGATCCACTGGCCTCCGGTTCATAGTGAAACTGTTGATTTGAGGAGGACCAGTCCCCGGTGCAAAAGTCTCTGTGATAGGACCGCTCATCTCTGATGTCATCTTGATGAGGAGATCGAGTATGCCGTTTATCTTTTTTTCATCAGGTCCATGTTCTTCGTGTGAATCTCCTGAACCCGTGCTAACTCGATCAACGTTGGGATTCTTCTGGCTATACCATCAGATATACCGTTAGGAATGGGGGTATCACCATTCGAGGAACTTCGACCAGCATTTGAAGATGTTGGGGCAGTCCCAAGACCAACCACTTTGAAATCAACCAAATGGGATTGGGTATTGAAGAAATTGACTTCATTGGTCGTCTAGCTCTTAACCTAGGCTGTCCGAGAAAGCTAGCATAGTTGGACGGACGAGATGGTTTATGACCCTTATTTACTACCATTGATGGATTTTTTTAGGGTTTTAGGAGGTGTGCAAGCATCACTCGTATGCTTGACCGAATCCGAGCTTGGGTGCAAGTTTTGGTGGGGCCGATCAAGCATGCGTGTAGATGGCCTGCCGGTGTATACACCCATACGTCTTTGTCTGATGAAAGTGCGATCTAGGACACTCATTTTGACCGGCAAAGGTGAGTGGTCGTGATCGATTTGCGGCAGAAATCCATTGTCGCAAAGGATTTGGAAGCCTCCCAGCATGCCACTTTCGGGGACGCGTTTCGAGGTCGTCGAGTCCTAGTATGCCTAGGCCGACCAGCTCCACGCAAAGGTGGGACCATGGTGATTATGTTGACATGCTTGGGACCTTTTAAGTCTATATCTATACCCTCCATCTAATCTTGCGAAGATGGATGGTCGTGATCGAACTGCGACAGTTATGCAGCGCCGCAAACCCTAATTAGGGTTTTAAACAGCCACGCACATACGACTTCCACCTAACGGTTTGGAAAGTCATGCTCCCTTTTTGGAGTGATCGATTGTGTGGGGCCCATGTTGAGCCGACGATGAACGTGTGTGCACTTCTCTAATGGTCTTAGGCGCAATCTAAGCCATCCAAACATGCTGGTGAAGTTGGATGATTTTGATCAGTTTAAGACATTAGTGGAATTTTCGTGACGCTTGCAAAGCATCACACCATCCATGTTTCGGGCATGCGATCGTGGCTGCATGACCACGCCGTGAACAAACTGATCAGGTAGGGATAGAGTGGGCCCGCCAATGTGCGTGTTAGCGCCTCCTCCATTTTTCATGGCGCGATCTAAGCCGTCCAATCAGGATGGTGAAGTTGGACGGTCACGATCGTTTTGAGACTGTTTTAAGCAGTCCTGCTCGTTCGAACTTCTTTCAAAAGCAGCGCGGCCACCCTATTAAGGCTGGCGTTTTCAGCATGCCGGGAAGTAAAACGTGATGTTCGACGGTCCAGGGCATAAATAGGCCCGCTGGTGGTCATCAAGGTGGTAGCCTGCTCCTTCTGAGGATCGTCTAGGATGGTTAAATCATGCGGTCAACCTGCATGGCCGTGATCATTTCTGAGACTGATACGGTTAGTCCAGATTAAATATGCTCAATCGGGCTAATATAATCCCACCGAGAGATGTTGCCTATACGGGTATTTCGTGCATGCCTTATTATTGATACTTGGAAATTCATGTTACTCTATCAAGAGCAACACTCAATCATCATGCCGCACCAATAGTGAGAGTTCCTGGGAACAACACAAGAAATATTAGGCAAACTGTGCATTAATTAATAATGCTAAAAATTCACAGAATATTCGGGATTGTTGCTACATGCTCCGTTCTAGGTGAATTTTGTGTATTTAATTCACAGAATATTGGGATTGTTGTCACATGCTCCATTCTATGTGAATTAATAAAGTGAAGAAGTATTCATCACTTATCAAATAGCTTTATCCTCTGCAGAATGTCAGCATATTAAGTTTGGCCTTTATAATTTTAGCCTTGAACCAAAATCCACAATCAACACCTATTTATACAAGTCATAATTAAACGTACCCTGGTCTCGTAGGAAGTGGAAACGATTGAATGGTGGAAGAGTGGAGTAACGTGTAACCGTCAGACATTATGATTCAATGATGAAAGAAGTGGATCCATTTACACTGTTACTTCTCACCATCACTAATTGTCCCGCTTCACGACACTTTCTTGTAACGGGCGTATTGCACACCGCACGCTGTAAACCGCCAGACCAATACCCTGATGAGTATCCCCCAGTTTGTGACATGTTTGATGTCTCGAGTGTTTTCGTGGAAAACATGTAGCACTTTGCTACGTGTGGCAAGTCAAAGTTAGGATACTTGCCGCAGGAAAATAGCATGTGATGCTATTAGGCTCGTCTTGGATGGCCGCCTAAAACTTGCCACATGCCTGTCAATTCGGTAGCGAACTTGGATGGCCGATATTACATCTCGTGAGGAAGGGTAGACATCGATTATGGATGCACCCTGTTGATGCCTGACAAATGGTATAGTGGCGTTTTTAGTGTATGCTAGTGGCACTGCGGCATAACTGGCATAGTTCATGCATGCCAGTAGCACGGTGGTGCAAGTGGCGCCTGGCCACTAGATTTAGGCTTATCTCGGCTGGTCGCCTAAAACTTTCCAGAAGCCTGTAAGTTCGGTGGCGTACTTCGATGGTCGGGATTGCATCTCATGAGGAAGGGTATCCATTGGTTATGGAGACATCCTTATTGGCGCATGATAAAGGTACAGTGGCGCCTTTAGCGCATGCCAGTGGAACGGAGGCATGGATGGCATAGTTCTTGTATGCCAGTGGCACGGTTGAATGACTGGCACAGTTTGTGCATGCCAGCGGCACTGTGGTGCAAGTGGCATGCGCGTTTGGCATGCACGTTTGGCATGTTTTGGCATGCTCGTTTAGCATGTTTGGCATGACGTGCGCCTGGCATGCTCGTCTTGGCATTGTTCTGTATGCCGTTAGCATGTTGGCGCGGTTTTGGGAAGCCAACATAGTATGGCGACCTCTTGATACACTTTCCACCTCTTTTAAAGCTGTGGATGGTTTAGAGCAACCTGATTGGTCAATAAAAGTAGGGGACGGCCAAGCACGGGCGTGTCCACCTTTTTGGTACGCATGGCGGGTTTAATGTGACCTGATTGGTCGATGGGGAATATGGCCAGCAAGTATGGGCCCAGTCACAACTCATGGAAGCGTGGCGGTTTTAAAGCGACCCGATTGGTCGACAAAGGAATAAGGGCCGGTTAGGTAGCATGGGGTGTGGCCAAGTGGCGCCGGCTAGTCTGTGGCGTGGACACACTCCCTCTCATTCCTGCTCCTACTCCGCGGCTCCGTTATTCTTTGCTTTCTGATTTTGGGTAGGATTTTGCACCTAATAATACATGGTGGATCCATTGTTTAGTTGCTTTAGTATAACTTATGTGTTGACACAGAATTTACAGAGAGCAGTACGCTTTCTGACTGAGCATTTTGTGCAAGGGCCTTAACCTTGTGTTGATGGTGGTTTTTAGCTTTGGGTTAAAATCCTAAAAACTTGCATCGGATGTGAAGTCACTCTGCAAGGAGACAAAGCCACGTGTTCTAACCTATCCACTGGCATATTTATTGAGCCGCTCAATATATTTTTACCCATAACACTCTGTAAATTTCGGCACCTCCCCCATACAAGACTCACTGAGTACTTTCCTGTGCTATGTTCCACAGTAGAACCCTTAAATCGGTGTTCACTCGCAGCGGAGTAGCATGAACTTTCAAGTACCAAAGTTAAGGCCATTGCACAAAATTCTCAGACGGAAAGCATACTGCATTCTATAGATGAGGATTTTTATGGAAACATACAAAATCCAGCCAATTATTGTGATAACTCACAAAGAACTCATAAACCCGACTAATTTGCAAACTAGGGTTTCGAAACCATGCTTATACAAGCTAGGCAACCAAATCCGCCACAGCGCATTAAAAATGCGGCCGCGCCCTAGCATGTCGGCCCTCTTTCCATCGACCAATCAGGTCGCTTAAAATTTCAGACGGAAAGCATACTGCATTCTATAGATGAGGATTTTTATGAAAGCATACAAAATCCAGCCAATTATTGTGATAACTCACAAAGAACTCATAAACCCGACTAATTTGCAAATTATGGTTTCGCGCCCTGTGCAGTATACTAGACCCCGTTGGTCGAAACCATGCTTAGCCAAGCTAGGAAACCAAATCCGCCATAGCGCACTAAAAGTGCGTCCGCACCCTAGTATGCCGGCCCTCTTTCCATCGACCAACCAGGTCGCTTCAAGTCCGCCACCGCGCGTTGGAAGTGTGGCCACGCCTTAGCATGCTGGCCCCACTTCCCATTGACCAATCAGGTCGCTTCAAATCCTCCACCGCGCGTTGGAAGTGTGGCCACACCTTAGCATGCTGGCCCCACTTCCCATCGACCAATCAAGTCGCTCCAAACCTGCCATGGCCTCAAAAGAGGTCGTCATACCAAGTTGGCTTCCCAAAAAACGCCAGATTCCCAAAACACGCCAGATTCCCAAAACGCGCCAGCTTCCCAAAACGCGCTAGCTTCCCAAAAACGCACCAACATGCCGCACGCGCATACCGCGCATGCCAGGCGCGCACGCCAGACGTGCATGCCAAAATCGCCATGTCATCGTATACTAAACGCACTAATTAAGGTTTCAACATGCCAAACCCTAATTTGGGAAAGTTGCTACCTAATTCTTCCATAACGCCAATTTTAGCTTCGGCCATGTCGCAACAGGCACCCCGCTATGTCGCGGCTAACTAGCATGGCACCATACCACGGCTATGCCATTGACATGCCGCTATGCAAACAAGATGCAGCCATGATCAATGGCCATCTTTCCTCCTGAGATGCAGAACTCAGCTGTACAAGTTCGCTACCAAACTGTGGAAACTTTTGGTCGCAATGCCAAATTCCACGGTTTATGTCGAAACCCTAATTTGGTCGCGCCTAAAGTATGCACAAGCATGCCATGCCACGATGCCGCTGGAGGCCAAACGAAAGGTAGCCACGATCAACGACTGCCCTTCCCCCTGAGATGCAGAAACTTATGGCAACTTTTGGTCTCAATGCCAAATTCCACGGTTTATGCCAAAAACCTAACTTGGTCGCGCCTAAAAAATGCACGAGCATGCCGTTCATGCCACCATGTCGCTGGCTGCCAAGTGGAAGGTATCCACGGTCAGTGGCTACCCTTCCTCCCGAGATGCAGATCTCAGCCGTACAAGCTTTCCACCAAACGAAACGACTTGCGGCAACCTCTTGGCTATGCTGCCAATTCTTGGCCACAACACACTCTTGGCTACGAGGCCAATTCTTTGGTCATGGCACCAAACCATAATTGGCCACGCCAAGAACATGCGCAAGCCACGCCGCGGCCACTCCGCTGGCTGCCAACATAGGGTATCCATGATCAACGGATACCCTTCTTCTTGAGATGCAAATCTCGACAATCAAAGGTCGCCACCGAATTGGCAAACCTCTCGATATTAACTTTCCATGCGTTAGCAACATGCTACACGTTTTCCACGAAAACACTCGAGACATCAAAACATGTCACAAACTGGGGGATGCTCATCAGGGTATTGGTCTGGCGATTTACATCGTGCGGCGTGCAATATGCCCGTTACGAGAAAGTGTCATAAAGGTGAGGCGGTTAGTAATGGCAAGAAATAAGTGGTGAAACGTATCCTCATATGAAAACATCAATTCCAGGCATTACCCGTTACCACTTTCTTCCACCACTCAACCGCTTCCACTTCTTACGAAGCCAGGCTACATTTTATTACGACTTGTATAAATAGGTTTCACCTATTTCCACCGAAGAACACGTTTTGGTCAGGAGAATACAATACTCAGAAATCACCTGTTAGCTTTCCACATTGCCATCATTTCACTTTCTGATACAAGTCGTAAAACAACCACTCTTCCAGAATCAACTATTCTGGCCTCAACTCTTTCTTCGCTTCCCTCCCTAAGACCAACCCTTCTCCTTCACTTTGTGACCGAAGTAAGCCTGGAACGGCCATTTCTTGGTTTAGGCCAGGATTATACAGATTGATCTCTCGAATCAAAAGTACTCCCGTGCAATACATTGTTTAGGGTTTAGACTCGTTTCTCACCCACACACATGAAATTACCGAAATCAACAGAAACCGTTTTCACTCTCAAACAATTGGCGACCACAGTGGGAGATCTCTCGGTTACAATATCAATTTCTCAATTTCTGATTTCATCTTTCGACTCGATCTCAAGATGGTAGAAGCAAACGATCCGCGCGGGGTTCAGCGGCTCAGATTGTCGGTTATTGCACAATAAGAAACGACTGGGGACTTCTCACGGATACAACGACATCGCTCATGAAGCTCAGACATATGCCCGGAAGATCCATTTTGTTGGGAGACCCTAAAAGCAAGTAAGTCTTATTAGACAGAGTACATAATCCACTACTTCAGGTTTTCACATTGGAAACCGACAGCCATGTTATCCCCAAAAAATCTCATCCCATACTTTCTACCGTCATAAAACATACACGGTTCCATGACTCTCCTGGAATATTTATGCTACTAACAGTCATAATCGAAACGGCATTATTTCAAAACTCATTCCAAAGAATAATCCAAAACCCTCATAGGTAACAATCATCTATCAATCCAAAAACCAGAAAACCAAACCATAAACTAGGCGTTTCGTTTGGCTTAAAAAAAACTTAAGTAAAAGAGGTCCAGAAGACAGAAGATGTTCAAGGAAAATCATTCAGCAATGGCTTGCTCTTCTTAGAGAAAACCTCCTTCGCGCTTTGGAGAGCCGCTTGTTTCAGCTTCAACTTTTTGGAAAACCCTCTGATTTCCGCTTCTTGTTGATTGATCACATCCGCGGAGAGGCCTTCAGTCGCCTCAACCTGTAACTTTTGGATCTCGGTGAAAACTTCAACGAACCAGGGAGCGTTGAACTCAAAGTTTACGCACATGTCCCGGTGGAACTTTTAGCTCGAAATTACATCCTCGGAAACGGTCCAGATCAGCAACAAACCCTGAGAACACTGGCGTTAAAATTATCCTCAGTGTTGGCGTTCCTTCCAATAGTTTTAATACGCCACCAGTCAACACCAGCAACATGGAGAATGTTCCTTCAGGCGTTACACCTTCGGTTACCAAAGGCAGAGCCTCTGACGCGGAGGATGTTCCTTCGGGCATTACACCTTCGGTTACCAGAGCCAGAGCCTCTGCCGCGGAAAATGTTCCTTCGGTGTTACACCTCCAGTCACCAGAGCCGCTGCCGCCGCTCCCAACGTTTCTTCAGGTATGACAGCTTCAACCGTCACCAGAACCGCTGCTACTCTACCATCAGGACGAGAGACTGGAGGAGCCAGAAAAAGCCGACCTCCTCTTACCGTTGTTGATTTGATGGAAAAGACAAAAGGTTCTCGTAAGGCTCAGACAGACATGGCTACAACTCAGAAAGAGATACCTATTTTCCTCAAGACACTAACGGAACGGCTACCACAAGAGTCACGTCAACCCCAGATGGAGCTGACAAGGAATATTTTTAACATCCGGCGCAAGCACTTCAGCAGGACGCGCCTTTATAGATGAAGAGGCTCGCGTTGCTCCTAAATGCCCAGTATAAAACAATCAACAATCCAATTTCATCACTCTTGAAGATCGGGAACGACTTCTCCAAAATCGAGGAAAAGAAAATCAGCAACCCTCCTGAGTTCACAGAGACCCTCTTCCCATCAGGAGCTGCATAATTTCTGGGGACTCCATCCACAAAATCGTACAGTCTATGATGAAACATTTGTTTGAGATTCTGTATTTCTCCAAGGTGCATCGTCAAGACATACTTGCAGCCCTCAACCGCACTGTATCAGGAAAACAGTCGCTTCCAGAGCCAGAAGCCGCTCCGCTTCAAGGTTTCGCTCTGGAAACCCCTTCAACATTCTCTCGGGAAGCCTCTCCGCTTCAAGAGCCAGAAGTCGCTCCGCCTCAACATTCTCTCCATAAGTTGCTTCAAGATACGAAGTCGAAGCTTCAACGTTTTTGCTCCATAAGCTTCAATGTCCTCTCCAAAAGCCGAAGTCGCTTCAACACCACTTCTTCCTGCCAAAGATCTTGTCGTAGCCGCCACACTCCTCCCTGTCAAGGATTGTGATCACAGCCAGCCAAGGATCGCAGTTGTGGCCACTTTTTGATCCATCTCGCCAAACCTCGTGGTCATGGACAGTTCACTCGCTTACGCATACAGCCGATCCCTTTGCTTCCATTGACGCCCATGCAATTCCAGCCAACCTATTTTGGTTCCCACGCAATGTAGTCTTTTCTGATCACATCTGCTGCCAAGAAGTGTTGTTGCCCGTTTGTCGATACCAGCCAGAATTTCACCGTAACAAAAACCGCTACAAGGGTAATTCGTACTTCTCCATGTTTTAGTTTCACATGGAAGAAGTAATAGAGTCACCAATACGGATACAAGATGGTGATATCCTTATCATGGTCAATTCACCAACCATACCGGATATAAACATGTAAACCATACTTGGGGATTGAGGACCTACACGGAATCACGTCACCGTCAGGGCTCGGAAGACATGGTCAATCAAAAGGTCATATCCACCACAAGATCATCACTTCTCTGTCTAGAAGACGCCTGCAACACCAAAATGTGACTGGGGACTGCTCATCAGATAATTCCAGAGACGAGGTTGAAAATTTTTATTGAAGAAACAGGGGGAGCCACGATAAACAACATAACTCTCTCATTTCTACCTCTTCGCTATCCAGAATATTTCGTCCAATTGATATTTTGGGCATCCCAGCGTCACATCCAGAAGAGAATAATAACCTTGTGTCAAATCTCGTGGACGTGAATTCAAGGCGATGCAATGAAAGTAGGATACACGTGGAGACTACCAGCATGGGACGCTTTCACTCCCCTCAACCAGGTTATTTCTGATTTCAACATCATCACTGTCGAAGTTTTACAAGCCGCAATAACTTCTCATCATGAAGCCGTGCATGTGCACCGAAGACTCCAAAAGCACGCCACAAAGATACATTCACATATTCGTCCATGCCATCGGGTCCTACATAAGTATAATTAGGGACTTCTCACCGCATCCTATTTTACATGATAGTCCAAGATTTAGAATATGGTTCGAAGGATGTCGGAAAAAAGTCTTTGAAGACCTGATAGCAGCACATCTGCAATGGAACGTCTCCCAACCCATCTATTTCATTCAGTGGCTCAGGATGATTTCGACCATACGAGCATCCACAGCATACCATCATCGCGATCAGAAAGTCCAGACACTGAACAACCTAAAGTCGAAGATAGACCGACAACGCAACCACAATCTCCAAGATTAACCCTGACATGATCGTTGTCGAGCATATATTTCATCCATCCGTCCCAAGAATGCGACGGAGTTTGGTAAATTTTGGAATCCACTGGAGAGACACTGCAGAGAAAGCACGAATCCAGACGAACAACAGATAACAGAAGAGGGTCGATACTGATAAACGCATTTATGTGTCTATTTTGTTCTCAATGTTCTGTATTGTTAGACTCGATTAAGTACTTATTGTGTTATTTTGTGTTCTTGTAGGAAATTTTAGAAAAATAAGCCCTTGCGGCGAAATGGGCTCAAAAAGCAGTGTTTTACACCCCGGAGAAATGTACCGTAGGCACCCCAGAAATGCACCGGAAGCGTCCCAGAAATGTCCTGGAGGAACCCAGAAAAATTATTATTTCCACCCCAATTGATATTCGCACCCCAGCACTCTGGATAAGGGGCACCTTCTTCAACAATTTGAATTTGTGTTTTTGGCGGGAAATGAAGTTTTCAACTGGCAGAATTTTGATTGTCAAAATGAATGGGTTAGAGTGCGATTCAATCGCTGAAAATTGGCAGAAAGATGTGATTTGGCATAAGGAACAAAGTTTGGGTGGTGGTTTCGATCAAATTTGGCTGGAATACGTGTTTTGATTCTCGAGTTCAAAACAGGGCAAGCATGCACTGGAAGATGATAATCACGCGTCATGGAGAGTTATGGACGTGTTCTGATGATGTGGAATGGCTCGAGCATCACTTTGGGTCGTGAAGAATCGATTTGGAGCGTGGAGGGAGGAAGTTTACGCAAGAAATTCCAAGTTTGGTAAGAAAATATTCAGAAAATATTGTTATTCACTACCCGCATAATGAAGAATTATATTGGAGTTATTGGCGAGATTTGGAGCTGTTGTTGGGTATAAATAGGCTCTTTGGGTCTACTAGAGAGGGGGTCGAGAGTTTTGGGAGTCGATAGGAGGGCCAGAGAAGCAGAAATCAAGAGTTTTCAGAACTCTGCTGCTGCTGCTGTTCGTGATGAAGATGAAGAACACGAAAAACAGACTTGCAAGAACCGTCGTTTATTGACAGTTGTAGTTACAACGCGCGACAACGACACTTCAGCTTTTTATCGTTCCTTTTGTAACGGTTGAACAGCGCCTTTGCAACAGTTATTTCTGTTGCGATTTTTCTGTTCAATTGTTTTCTCCCTTTAATCAACTTTTGAGCTCTATACATGTATTTTGAGATTATGATTAATATGAGGAGCTAAACCCCAACACTGGGGCGATGGAGGAAGCCTTATTTCACACTTGGGTAATTATATTTAATTCTTTTCATGACTTTTGCATTAATTTTAATTGAAATTATGATTTAAATTAATTAGTTGTGATTTGATTTGATGGGTCATGCTTAGCTTAGATGATTTGATGTCCCATGCTAAACATTTACACCTAATATTTTGAGAATCTATCTTGGCAATAAATTAGAGTCGATATATTTAATATATTTTTCGAGCTATTATTGATAAAAGAATTATTATTTGAACCTTAAGAAATGAATTTGGCGGAATCCTAGTCCCAGTACCTCTCTACCACTTTGTCAATATTTTTGTATATAATTTTTATAAATCTAAAAATCCTTCATGTTCACAAGTCTTAGAGTTCGAACCATCCTTACCACTACTACTAAAACCCCCATTAAATCTTTAATCAGATACCTCTTTTCATGCAGACGGAGTTTCTAGAGTTTGCACAGAATAAAGATTATTTTCTTGTTCCATGAACGAGAATAGATGACTGGGCGCGACTATGCTACCTCAGGCACGCAACATCCCTCTTGAATTCTTCTCGAGTTTTACTGTTGGGCAATTTTCACCTCCTAAGAAAGCTCAAAACCTAATTATTCCCGCGTAGGGTGATAGGTAACTTTTTTTCGATCAGAATGGAGGGGCGGACCGTCAAAATCCGAGTTCGTATGATAATTCTACAATGATTTTAGTAAGGAGCGCTAATTAGGGTTTCGGCATACCAAACCCTAATTTAGACAAAGCTGCCAGGCGCCATCACCACCGTTTGGTAGCCAAAGTTCCAGCGCCATCACCACCGTTCGGTAGCCGAAGTTCCTAAACCAGTTCCCATCCTTCCACGGAACCGAAGCCAGTTGTCATCCTTCCATGGAACTGAAGCCATTCGTCATCCTTCCACAAAACCGAAGCCAGTCGTCATCCTTCCACGGAACTGAAGCCAGTCGTCATCCTTCCGTGGAACTGAAGCCAATTTCCATCCTTCCACAGAACTGAAGCCAGTTTCCATCCTTCCACGGAACTGAAGCCAATCGTCATCCTTCCACAGAACTGAAGCCGGTTGCCATCATTCCACGGGCCCGCGACATCCCTCTTGAATTCTTCCTGAGTTTTACTGTAGGACTGTTTACACCTCCTAAACGAGCTCAAAACCTAATTATTCCCTCGTAAGAAGATAGAAAATTCTTTTTCGATCAGAATGGACGGGCGGACCATCAAAATCCGAGTTCGTACGAGAATTCTACAACGATTTTAGTAAGGGGCTCTAATTAGGGTTTCGACATGCCAAACCCTAATATAGACAAAGTTTCCAGGAGCCATCACCACCGTTTGATAGCCGAAGTTCCAGCGTCATCACCACCGTTTGGTAGCCGAAGTTCTGAAGCCATTTTACACCATTCCAAGCCGACCAACGCTGACGGCTCCATTCCAAACCGACCAACGCTGACGGCTCCATTTCAAGGCGACCAATGCTGACGGCTCCATTCCAAACCGACCAACGCTGACGGCTCTATTCCAATTCGACCAACGCTGACGGCTCTATTCCAATTCGACCAACGCTGACGGCTCCATTCCAAGCCGACCAATGCTGACGGCTCCATTCCAAGCCGACAAACGCTGACGCCTCCATTTCACGCCAAGTCTTTGCTAGTGGCTCCCCTCCAAGCCGAGCCATGTACGCACCTATCTAACACCATTCCGCAGCCCAAGTCAACTCCAACCGCATCCTAGCCGCTGCCCTAGCCAGTAGCTCCACGAGATATTCCTTAACCAGTAGACGAAGATACCGCACTGGTGCCAACGACCCATGGCCAAGATGAGTCCATCCAAAATCCGCCAGCACAAGGATCACAAATTTCTCATGCCTTCCACTAAAGGTTAGTTGAATTTCCTTGGCGATCTCTTCATGTCTTGCTCTCTTGATTTCACTCTTGTCTGTCACCATCTCATGCTTACCCCGCAACAATTCCACTGTAACGTACTAAGCAGGGGACTTAATGTTGATGGTGGTTTTTAGCTTAGGGTTAAAATCGTAAAACCTTGCATCGGATGTGACGTCACTCTGCAACGAAACAAATCCACGTGTGTTAACCTCTCTACTAGCATATTTATTGAGACGCTCAATATATTTTTACCCATAACACTCTGTAAATTTCGGCACCTCGCCAATACAAGACTCACTGAGTACTTTCGTGTGCTATGTTCCCAGCAGAATCCTTAAATTGGTATGGCATGACGGATTTATGTTCACTCGCAGCGGAGTAGTATGAACCTCCAAGTACCAAAGTTAAGGCCATTGCATAAAATGCTCAGACGGAAAGCACATTGCATTATGTAGATGAGGATTTTAATGAAAGCATACAAAATCCAGCCAATTATTGTGACAACTCACAAAGAACTCATAAACCCGACTAATTTGCAGATTAGGGTTTCGCGCCCCGCGCAGTATATTAGACCCCGTTGGTCGAAACCATGCTTAGCCAGGCTAGGCAACCAAATCCGCCACAGCGCACTAAAAGTGCAGCCGCGCGCTAGCATGTCGGCCCTATTTCCATCGACCAATCAGGTCACTTCAAATCCGCTACCGCGCGTTGGAAGTGTGGCCACGCCTTAGCATGATGGCCCCACTTCCCATTGACCAATTAGATCGCTTCAAATCCGCCACCGCGCGTTGGAAGTTTCGCCACGCCTTAGCATGATGGCCCCACTTCCCATTGACCAATCAGGTCACTTCAAATCCTCCACCTCGCGTTGGAAGTGTGGCCACACCTTAGCATGCTGTCCCCACTTCCCATCGACCAATCAGGTCGCTCCAAACCTTCCAGGGCCTCAAAAGAGGTCGCCATACCAAGTTGGCTTCCCAAAACACGCCAGCTTCCCAAAAACGCGCTAGCTTCCCAAAACGCGCCAGCTTCCCAAAAACGCGCCACGCATGCTAGGCACGCACACCAAACGCGTGTGCCAGATGCGCATGCCAAAAGCGTCATGCCATCGCATACTAAACGCACTAATTAAGGTTTCGACATGCCAAAACCTAATTTAGGAAAGTTGCTACCTAATTCTTCCAGAACGCCAATTTTAGCTTCGGTCATGTCGCAACTGGCATACCGCTATGCCGCGACTAACTAGCATGGTACCATACCACGGCTATGCCATTGACATGCCGCTATGCAAACAAGATGCGGCCATGATCAATGGCCATCTTTCCTCCTGATATGCATATCTCAGCCGTACAAGTTCGCCACCAAACTTGTGGCAACTTTTGGTCGCAATGCCAAAACCCTAATTTGGTCGCGCCTAAAGTATGCACGAGCATGCCATGCCACCATGTCGCTGGCGGCCAAACGTAAGGTAGCCATGATCAACGACTACCCTTCCCCCTGAGATGCATATCTCAGCCGTACAAGTTCGCCACCAAACTTGTGGCAACTTTTGGTCGTAATGCCGAATTCCACGGTTTATGCCAAAACCCTAATTTGGCCGCGCCTAAAGTATACACGAGCATTCCGGCCATGCCACCATGCCGCTGGCTGCCAAACGGAAGGTAGCCACGATCAACGGCTACCCTTCCTCCCAAGATGCAGATCTCAGCCGTACAAGCTTTCCATCAAACCAAACGACTTGCGGCAACCTCTTGTCTATGCTTCCAATTCTTGGCCACGGCACACTCTTGGCTACGATGCAGATTCTTTGGTCATGGCACCAAACCATAATTGGCCACCCCAAGAACATGCGCAAGCCACGCCGCGGCCACTCTGCT
The DNA here is from genome assembly GCF_003573695.1 of Papaver somniferum. Classification (NCBI taxonomy): domain Eukaryota; kingdom Viridiplantae; phylum Streptophyta; class Magnoliopsida; order Ranunculales; family Papaveraceae; genus Papaver; species Papaver somniferum. Next base: position 56,711,284 of record NC_039368.1, on the reverse strand, counting down.
GGCTGCCAACAGAGGGTAGCCATGATCAACGGCTACTCTTCCTCTTGAGATGCAAATCTCGGACGTCGAAGGTCGTCACCGAATCGGGAAACCCCTCGATAACTTGCCATACGCTAGCAACATGCTACACGTTTTCCATGAAAACACTTGAGGCATCAAAACATTGATGTACAACGCGAGTGATTGTGAAATACCTCCTACTCATTCACAATTCTCGTAAAGTCCGGACAGCTAGCTAGATTTCGACCTTGGTTCTTAGCCTGAGAAACTATCTCTTGGTGATTAGTAGTCATAACTTCAGATCTTTCTTTACACATGTGTAGATACACTTTACACTCTTATCACATGTCTTTTTTTTGTTATCAGTGCTAGGATTGTGCCTTTGATAGCTAGATTGACATCTCCATTTTGCTGTGAGCTTAAACTATCTTGCACATGTCACATTTGATGGAATCTGAGCTTATATTTTGACCTAGAACTTTGTAGGTACGTTCTAAGCAAACCTTCACGAGACTTCAACTCGTCCACTAGGGACACTTAGTGGTTTAAAAGGCTTAGTGCATACGCTAAATGCATTCGAGAGACCAGCGACAGTGGTATAGTTAGGATTTCCTTAGTTTTGTTTTACTTGAGGACAAGTAAAATTCAGGTTTGGGGGTATTTGATGAGTGCCAAATAATGTATATATTTATCCCTTTTTGTTGGCATTTAACTCATCTTTTGTGCATTAATTCTACATTTTATCCCATATTCTGTATTTTCATTGTTTTCAAGAATAAATATTTTTCTTAATTAATTTTGCATTTTTAGGTACCAAATAAAGTCTGGATGATTTGCGGAGCAGAAAAGTAGTGAAAAGCCGGAAGAAATTACGCAAGGAAGCCGCAAAGAATGGTGCGCACAAGACCAAAAAGCTAGGAATGGGCTCAAGAGGAAGAATTGTCCTTAAAGAAGATATGGGCTTGGCATACCCAAGGCCCAAAACCCTTACCCAAACCCATTTTCTATATCCATACCTGCCTCCATTCTCAGCCGTTAGATCGGATCCATCTCATCATCCAATGGTCGCTTCTTCATCGTTCATCAAAATCTGAAGTCCCTGCAAAACACCATAGTACCTAAATTTCAAGCCTTCAGATTAGATCACATTTAGAACCTACGGTCGCTTCTTTGCCTGCGCATCAAATCTCGATACTTCCGCTTAACACTACAATACCTAACCTCGATCTTCGTCGTTAACTTCGTTGTATCAATACATCCGACGGTCGCTACCAGCCTCTTCAGGGGTAGCCATCCGATTCACCTACCAGCTTCGCATCCAGTGACTCAGATTCGCCAACATCGAACTTTGATATCCCGCCTCACACACTAGCAACCTATACCTATTAACCTAAAAACATCGACCATTCTCTTCTCTTTCTTCTTCTCCCTCTTTCTCCCCTACCCCGACAGTTGCAGAGCCACCACCACCACCATACCCTGTCTCTGCAACTGCCACCACCTTCACCTGCCGCCATACCATCATCGCAACCACCTATATTACCTATCCCACCTAATACCCCTCTCTCTAGCCCTCTATTTCACTGATTTCTCACCATTCTTTTCTCTGAAACCCTAGGTGAGAAATCAGTCAAATAGGTGAGTCTAGAGTAGCAGTTAGCGCATGGGAATTGAGTAGGAGAACAAGAGGAAGGATGGGTCAGTGTGGATTGAAGAGAAATCGCATCAAAGAAGGTAAAATCCGAAACCCTAATTTCTCTGCCAAATTAGGTATTTGGGAAATTGTCCCCAATTTTCAATTGAAAAAAAAGCATGGAGAAGAACAGAGATGATAGGGGTATGGTTGAATTAAGTGAATTAGGTGAAAAACCCTAATTATGTATTGTTTGATTTTGGGGATTTTTGGGGAAGAACCCTAATTTTGTAGTTTTGGGAAATTGGGTTTGTGGGTATAAATAGGACTGTGGGTGTGATGTAAAGGGTGATCTCTGGACTAGCCAGTGTATCCCCATGAGGGCTGGACTAGCCAGTTTCTCTTGGGTAGATTTTTCTTCCCTGTTGTGTATTTGTAGATTTAATTTTAATTTGCAATTTTAATTCCAAATTCAGTTTTAGTTTATCTTGTTTTCAATTCATGTTTTGCTATCCATGTTTTGCTATCCATGTTTTTCCATGTTCTTTGTATTGTTCAGTTTCTCCATTTGATGTAATGTTCTATACTGTTTCTGTTATGTATGTTCTGAATCTCAAATGCTAGGACTAGATGAAACCATGAATCAATAAGATAGTCTTCATCATGTGCAGCTCATGTTCAGTGTTGCTAAGCCCTTAGACTAGTTGTGCTTTAATCAGACAATTAGCACTTTGGTAATTCTCTTAGCTGTGAGTAGAATATACCTTAGGTTAATGGTGGATTCAACATCCTAGTGTTCTTTCATCACTCTTGTTTACTGTTTTGTGTGAATGTTAGGCTAAAGCCTGTGAAGCATTGGATTGATTGAGCAGTGGGGAGAAACTAGTGCTCACTAGTGACTGTGAGCAAGCTGGTTCTCTTCCCACTCTAGTAGTATGCCTAGGCTCACCTTCACCATTTCACCTTCACCATTTCACCTTCACCATCTCCCCTGCCCTTGGCTTAGGCCTTGGTTCCATTGTTCTTTGTTTAGTTTCATTGTTCTGTCACCTTCTCATAATACTTTGTGCTGTTTGCTTTTGCCATTGTAAATTTGCATCCTTTTGCCACTGATGTTTGCTTCTTTCCCATGATCATTGTTAGTTTGTTGCACTGCCATTGTTAATCTCTTAGTTATTGTTCCCTATTCCTCCCTGTTCCTCATCTCTGTCTGTGTTCTCTTTTATTCTCTTTCTTTTGCTATCTTTTGCTCTTTTAGTTTCTCTGTTTTGCTCCCCATTAGTCCATTGAAGCTCACTGTGGCCTAAGTGCATTGATCATCAAGAGCTCAGTCCAGTTCACTGTGGACTCATTCAAAAACCAAACTGATAGCTCTATCAAGCCCAGCTCACAGTTCACTTTCCAAGCTAAGGCCTGTCACTGTCAAGCCCAGATCCTCATACAAGCCAACTGAGCCCAAAGCTCACTTCAACACTGAGCCCAAGTTCAGTTCATTGAAACCAAAGGCTAAAAGCCCAGGTTCATAGCTAAAAATCCTAGCTCCAGCTAAGGCCCAAATCATACCAAAAGCCCAGGTTTAATCCCAAGATCAGTTCACTACACTGAGCCCAAGCCTAAGTTTAAGGCCAAAGCCTAGTTCACAGTTCATTCCAAAATCATTCAAAGGCCCAAGGCCTAAAGCACTTCATCATTACAACAAACCCATTAAGCCCAATTTACTCAAAGGGTATTCAAAGCCCAACAGTTCCAAAGGGTATTCATAACCCATTGGTACCACAACCCTTTGATACCTAAAGCCCAATAGCCAACTAGAACCCAAAATAGCTAAACACTACAAAACACCCCCGGTCTCTGTGGATCGACCCGTACTTGCACGAGCTACAACTGACGACCGTGCACTTGCGGTATTACTGTAGGCCCATTTCATTTCACTCAATTTTATACGCTTTCCCGGGCCCACCAAAGTGCACTTTTTATACACTTTTGTTCATCATGCACAAAAGTGTAGACCTTGTGCATGATGAACCCCCGAAACTGCGCGATTTTGTTTTCAAAATTATATCTTCTGTAAAATCCAGGTTTGGGGGTAGCTCATTTTGTTTCACAGCTTCACTTGCATGCCTACCGTATTATTATTGTGTGAAGCTGTTGAAACCTCTACACTTTGTCTTTTGGGTTGATCCTCAACTCTTTAGATTGTTAGTGTATGGTGAATTTTTGTATATAATCCAGTAGATAAAATTTCTTAAAAACCTTTTTGTTCCTTTTGTATAAATTTTGCTAATCCAATATGATCTCGGCTGACATATGTTGGATTCTGCCTGATAACGGAGTTCTAATATTGCTTTCGCCGAAATCGGGTATTCTCTTTCCTTTTCTCTACTCAACATGATCCTCTTCATATGTTGTATTATAATTTTGTTCATTTTGAAACATTGAGGACAATGTTTAGTTTAGGTTTGGGGGTGAAAAGTAGATACTTTGATAATATGCCATAATTGAAAACAAGAACTCCTTCTTTTTGAAAAAAAATGAAAAAATCAAAATAAAAAATTAAAAAAAAAAAATCATAAAAATGGAGCTCATTTACCTTGAAATGTTGACTCTTGTGCAAATATGTAATTATTAGGAGTCTTAGTCTAGATATTTAGGCACCCTGATTCTAGCACAATTCACATAGTGATAAGAAATTTGCACGCGCACGATCTACCAATACATGTATGGCCTCGATCTTCAAGGTGTTTGATAGGAAGTCACGATTGCCAATCACTTTAGAATACTGAACGAAACTTGACTAGCTTGTTCTTTGGTTGGTTGGGATAGAAGGTGGAGGTTACATTAAGAAAGACAACCATCGAATTTAACTGGGTGCATCAAAAAGGGCTACCTCTTGCAAAGTGTCATGTAATTTTGTTTCCTTTTGTATATGTATCAAAAGTGTTTCAATTTAAAAAAAAAAAAAAAAAAAAAATGATGTATATATTCAGAAAAAAAAAATGAAAAAAATGAAAAAATCAATCAAGTATTTATCAATTCCATCCTCTCTTGTTCCAAAAATAAAAGAGAGTAGTCAATGTAAATAAGATTCATGTAAAGAGTCATTTTGTTGTTTCATTGTAATAAGCAAGGAGGGTGTATGCCATTGATGTACAACGCGAGTAATTGTGAAATACTCCAACTCATTCACAATTCTCGTAAAGTCCGGACAGCTAGCTAGATTTCGACCTTGGTTCTTAGCCTGAGCAACTATCTCTTGGTGATTAGTAGTCATAACATCCGATCTTTCTTTACACATGTGTAGATACACTTTACACTCTTATCACATGTCCTTATTTGTTATCAGTGCTAGGATTGTGCCTTAGCTAGATTGACATCTCCATTTTGCTGTGAGCTTAACTGACTTGCACATGTCACATTTGATGGAATCTGAGCTTATATTTTGACCTAGAACTTTGTAGGTACGTTCTAAGCAAACCTTCACGAGACTTCAACTCGTCCACTAGGGACACTTAGTGGTTTAAAAGGCTTAGTGCATACGCTAAATGCATTCGAGAGACCAGCGACAGTGGTATAGGTAGGATTTCCTTAGTTTTGTTTTACTTGAGGACAAGTAAAATTCAGGTTTGGGGGTATTTGATGAGTGCTAAAAAGTGCATATTTCTATATATTTTTGTTGGCATTTAACTCATCTTTTGTGCAGTAATTCTACATTTTATCCCATATTCTGTATTTTCATTGTTTTCAAGAATAAATATTTTTCTTACTTAATTTTGCATTTTTAGGTAATAAATAAAGTTTGGATGAATAGCAGAGCGGAAAAGAGCAGAAAAGTAGTGAAAAGACGGAAGAAATTACGCAAGGAAGACGCAAAGAATGGAGCGCACGTCCAAAAAGCTAGGAATGGGCTCAAGAAGGAAGAATTGTTCTTAAAGAAGATATGGGCTTGGCATACCCAAGGCCCAAAACTCTTACCCAAACCCATTTTCTATATCCATACCCGCCTCCATTCTCAGCCGTTAGATCGGATCCATCTCATCATCCAATGGTCGCTTCTTCATCGTTCATCAAAATCTGAAGTCCCTGCAAAACACCATAGTACCTAAATTCCAAGACTTCAGATTAGATCACATTTAGATCCTACGGTCGCTTATTTGCCTGCTCATCAAACCTCGATATTTCCGCTTAACACTACAACACCTAACTCCATCTGGTGTCGTCAATTTTGTTGTATCTCATAATCCAACGGTCGCCACATACCTCTCCATCGTATCCGTTCGATTCAATTTATATGGGATCATCCAACGCTCTTTACTTGCTGTTCATCAAAGTTATCTACACCAGCTCAACACCCTAGCAACCGAACCCTTATACCCCAAAACAAACAGCCCCTAACCCATTCTTCTCTCGAGCTCTTCTTCCCCTTCTTCCCAAAAATTTGCAGAGCTCTGCAACTCCATCACCTCCACCAGCTACACCTTCTTCTAGAACCACACCACCACCACAACCACCCGACAACACCTCAAACCCATCTCCCTAGCCTAGTTATTTTCCCCATCTCACAACCACTGAAACCCTAGGTTTTGGGGTGAGTAAAATAACTCGAACTAGGGAACAATTAGAGCAGCAAAGGCACCAGGAGAAGCAGAGAAGACATGGGTCGATGCTAATTGAGGATATTTGTCACATCAAGGTAAGAAAAAAAACCCAAACCCTAATTTCAGTTTATTTGGGGATTTTCGAGAAAACTCTAATTACTGCTAGGGAGAGCATGAGGAAGAACAGTGGCAACATGGGTATGATTAAATTAGTCGAATTAGGTGAGAAACCCTAATTTTGTCACTGTTCAATTTGGGGATTTGGGGGAATTTTTCTGTAAACCCTAATTTGGGTGTCTGGGTATAAAAAGGGGACTGTGGGTGTGAAATTGGCTTATGCTGGAATAGCCAGCGTCCAGAACTGTGTTCTGTTAATTTTTGTTCTGAATTTATGTATGTTCACTGTTTCTCCATCCATTCTGTTAGCATTGTTATCATGTGTGTTCTGTTTTAGTTCTGTTATTGTTCAAAACATATTCTGTTCTGTTCTTACTGTTCCTGTCCTGTTTAATGTGTATGTTCTGTTCTGTCTTGTAATGTTCTCATGTTGTTCATGTCATTCTTATATGTGTGAATGTTAGGCTAAAGCCTTTGAAGCATTGGATTGATTGAGCAGTGGGGAGAAACTAGTGCTCACTAGTGACTGTGAGCAAACTGGTTCTCTTCCCACTCTAGTTGTATGCCTAGGATCTCTTGTTTTGTCAACTGTTAGCTTCTCAAATGTTAGGCTTAGTTTACTGTTTTGTGTCAATGCTAGGTTAGAGCCTTAGAGCATTGAGTGATTGAGCAGTGGGGAGAAACTAGTGCTCACTAGTGACTGTGAGCAAGCTGGTTCTCTTCCCACTCTAGATGAATGCCTAAAGCCATTGCCTTGGCTTTGCTTTTTTTTCCTTTTTTTTTTTTTTCTTTCTTCATTGTCAGCTTATCTCCATACTCCTGCCCTTGGCTTGTAGCCTTGGTTTGCAACTATCTCTGTTTTGTTATTACTTGGCTTGCACTGTCACTTTTCCTCATTCCTTCACTGCCACTGTTTTACTTTCACTTGTCCTTCATTTTGTTTGCTATTTTCTCCTGCTACTTCAACTTCTCCTGCTGCTGCTGCAACTGAGCTTGGCTCACAGCACAAGCCCAGTCCAGTCATTACAAAAGCCCACTGTTCTTTTGTTCAAGCCTAAGGCCCAGCCAACTAAACCCAGTTCACTCTTAAGGTTCAAAAGCCAAAGGCCCAGTTCATTCCCAAAGAACTCAAAGGCCCAAAGCAATTCATCAAAGCCAACTGAATCCAAGACCATTCCAAAACCAAAGCCAAGCCCACTGTGCCTAGAAGTTACCAAAGCCCAATAGCAAATTAAAGCCCAAAATAGCTAAACACTACAAAACACACCCAGTCTCTGTGGATCGACCCGTACTTGCACGAGCTACAACTGACGACCGTGCACTTGCGGTATTACTGTAGGCCCGTTTTCATTTCGCTTAAATTTTATACGCTTTCCCGGGCCCACCAGGTGAGGCGGTTAGTAATGGCAAGAAATAAGTGGTGAAACGTATCCTCATTATGGAAACATCAATTCCAGGCGTTACCCGTTACCACTTTCTTCCACCACTCAACCGCTTCCACTTCTTACGAAGCCAGGATACGTTTTATTACGACTTGTATAAATAGGTTTTACCTATTTCCACCAAAGAACACGTTTTGGGCAGGCGAATACAACACTCAGATATCACCTGTTAGCTTTCCACATTGCTAGCGTTTCACTTTCTGATACAAGTCGTAAAACAACCACTCTTCCAGAATCAACTATTCTGGCTTCAACACTTTCTCCGCTTCCCTCCCTAAGACCAACCCTTCTCCTTCACTTTGTGACCGAAGAAAGCCTGGAACGGACATTTATTGGTTTAGGCCAGGATTGTACAGATTGATCTCTCGAATCAAAAGTACTCCCGTGCAGTACATTGTTTAGGGTTTAGACTCGTTTCTCACCCACACACACGAAATTACCGAATTCAGCAGAAACCGTTTTCACCCTCAAATACCTTGATACTAGGAAATCCGTGCTACTCTGCTGTGAGTGACCACAAATCCGTCATGCCATATCAATATTAAGGGTTCTTCCAGGGAACATAACACGGGAAAAGTACTCAGAGGGCCTTACATTAGTGAATAATATAAGCAAGGTGTTGAAATTTATAGAGTATCTGGGATTTTTGTTACATGCACCATTCTGGGTAAATTTCATGTGAATATATTGAATTGCTCAATAAATGCGCCAGTGAAGAGGTTGGACACTCATCACTTTTGTATGGCTCCGCTTCTTTGCGGAGTGATGGAACATTAAATGCCAGGTTTTATAATTTTAGCCCTGACCTAAAAATCACCATCAACATTAAGTCCCCTGCTTAGCACGTAACAGTGGCATTGTTTCGGGGTAAGCATGAGATGGTGACAAACGAGGATAAAAATCTAAAATGCAAGACATGAGAAGATTACCAGGAAAATTCGATTGACCTTTGGCAAGAAGAATGAGTGAAAAAGCGGGGGTCTAACAACACCACCCAATATTTCGCTTAGCAATCTGTATGGACTAACTCCGAAACACTTTTTAGAGAATGAACTAGACAGTCAGACTCAATCTAGGTAGAACCCAAGGAGTTAATATCTCTCTCTTGTTTTAATTTACTCTAGCTAATAGAAATCAGCGAGTCCTCAATCAAACACAAGGAATAACTTGGATGGTACCAAAGAACAATATCCAAGGATCAATCAATGACAATCAACAACCAAAGGTCGGATTACTCCAATTGATGATCTAACGCACAACCTGTATTGTTTTAATTATAAGGATAAAATAAAATAATGCGGAAATTGAAATAACACAGACACCAGAAATTTTGTTAACGAGGAAACCGCAAATGCAGAAAAACCTCGGGACCTAGTCCAGATTAAACACATTGTATTAAGCCGCTACAGACACTAGCCACTCAAGCTAACTTCGGACTGGACTATAGTTGAACCCCAATCAGTCTCCCACTGATCCAAGGTACAGTTGTACTCCCTACGCCTCTGATCCCAGCAGGATACTGCGCACTTGATTCCCTTAGCTGATCTCACCCACAACTAAGAGTTGCTACGACCCAGAATCGCATGCTTTGATAATAAACAAATCTGTCTCACACAGACAAGTCTATCAAAGGATCAATCTGTCTCCCACAGATAAACCCTAAAGGTTTTGTTCCGTCTTTTGATAATAATCAAGGTGAACAGGAACCAATTGATAATCCGGTCTTATATTCCCGAAGAACAGCCTAGAGTTATCAATCACCTCACAAAAATCTTAATCGTATGGTAGCGAAACAAGATGTTGCGGAATCACAAAAAATGAGACGAAGAAGTTTGTGATTATTTTTTATATCTTGCCTATCGGAGAAATCAATCTCAAGCCAATCAATCTGATTGTACTCGTAGGATAGAAGATGCAAGATCAGATCACATAACTACGATAAAAGTAGTATCGGTCTGGCTTCAAAATCCCAATGAAGTCTTTAAGTCGTTAACCTGGTTTTAGAAGAAGAAAACCAAAGGTTAAAGGAGAAACGACTCTAGCACGCAAACTAGTATCACACGTAAGGTGTGGGGATTAGTTTTGCACAATACTAGATGTCTCTTTTATATAGTCTTTCAAATCAGGGTTTGCAGTCCAAGTTCCCTTGGTAACAAAGCAATCAATATTCACCGTTAGATGAAAACCTGATTTAGATTCAAGCTAATATTTCTCAACCGTTATATCGAAAACCTAGCTTGTTACACACAAATGAAATGCACGGTTCTAGGTTTGTTAACCGTACCCAAACGTATGCACTTGTTGGTTTAATAATAGTCAACCAAAAGGTTAGCCATATGAGCATTTCATATCAACCATGTTCTTCTTCACAATAACTTGTTCAAATGACTTCAAGATGAACTAGTTAGAGAGTTGATCAATTGCAAGGAAATCTTATATAACTACACAAGACACAATTGAAGCAAAGATGATTTGATCCACTTGAATCGGTTCATGAACTTTTATAGCCACGGTTTGCAAACTCCATTCCTTAGTCTTTTTAATTTTAAGTTCAGAAATCATCTTTAGATATATAACCTTCTCAAGTTCGCAGACTAGGTTCGCGGACTTAAGATACCGGGCAGAGTTTAAAAACTCCAACAGAAATTCTCGGGTATGAGAACTTCGCCGGTTCGCGGACTGGGTTCGCGGACTTGGCTCACACCATCCTTCCGGTTCTCTTGATCAACAAAGTTCGCAAACTTTGGTTCAAGGAATAGGACTTATGCATGCTTGTGTTTCCACAACAATACTTATGTCCACCATTGGTTATGTAATCTAAACTCCCATTCCAAACATTGAAAAATTCTTGGAGGACGTTATACAGTTGTTACACCATTTCTCGTCAAAGCAATTTTCAAAGTAATTGAAACATAACATGACTTTCTTCACTAGGTAAATATAAACTTGGTTGAATCGAAAATCTTACCAACACATATTTAGAGATATAGATAGGCGAGGTATACTCGGATCGAAATACCAAATGTGTATAATAAAATCTATATATATAGCATACGAATTTTTGTCTCAAGAAGTAGGAGATAGAGTAGATAAACTTTTGAGTGATAGATAAGTTCAAGTCTTCACATACCTTTTTGTCGAGAAGTTCCACCAGTTCCTTGAGTAGTTCTTCTTCTTGTATGATGAATCGCCATGAAGTCCTTCAGCTCAACTACACTTTCTATCCTAGTCCGACACTTAGCTATAATAGACTAGAAATCAAGACTTATAGTTTTGATCACTAACATTGACAAACATGCTTGAGATAGCAACGCATGCGAGTTCGACCAACCCTTCTCCTTCACTTTGTGACCGAAGCAAGCCTAGAACGTTCATTTCTTGGTTTAGGCCAGGATTGTACAGATTGATCCCTTGAATCAAAAGTACTCCCGTGCAGTACATTGTTTAGGGTTTAGACTCGCTTCTCACCCACACACACGAAATTACTGAAATCAGCAGAAACCATTTTCACCCTCAAACACCTTGATACTTGGAAATCCGTGCTACTCTGCTGCGAGTGACCACAAATATGTCATGCCATATCAGTATTAAGGGTTCTTCCATGGAACATAACACGGGAAAAGTACTCAGAAGGCCTTACATTAGTGAATAATATAAGCAAGGTGTTGAAATTTACAGAGTATCTGGGATTTTTTCTACATGCACCATTCTGGGTAAATTTCATGTGAATATATTGAATTGGTCAATAAATGCGCCAGTGAAGAGGTTGGACACTCATCACTTTTGTATGGCTCTGCTTCTTTGCGGAGTGACGGGACATTAAATGCCAGGTTTTACAATTTTATCCCTGACCTAAAAACCACCATCAACATTAAGTCCCCTGCTTAACACGTAAAAGTGGCATTGTTGCGGGGTAAGCATGAGATGATGACAGGCGAGGATAAAAATCGAAAAGGCAAGACATGCGAAGATTACCAGGAAAATTCGATTGACCTTTGGCAAGAGGCATGAGTGAAAAAGCGGGGGTCTAACAACACCACCCAATGTTTCGCTTAGCAATCTCTATGGACTAACTCCGAAATACTTTCTAGAGAATAAACTAGACAGTAAGAATCAATCTAAGTAGAAGTATCTCAAGGAGTTAATATCTCTCTCTTGTTTTGATTTAATCGAGCTAATATAAATCAGCGAGTCCTTAATCAAACACAAGGAATAACTTGGATGGTACCAAAGACCGATATCCAAGGATCAATCAATGACAATCAACAACCAAAGGTCGGATTACTCCAATTGATGATCTAACACACAACCTGTATTAAGACGCTACAGACACTAGAAATTTTGTTAACGAGGAAACCGCAAATGCAGAAAAAACCCGGGACCTAGTCCAGATTGAACACACACTGTATTAAGACGCTACAGACACTAGCCTATTCCAAGCTAACTTCGGACTGGACTGTAGTTTAACCCCAATCAGTCTCCCGTTGATCCAAGGTACAGTTGTACTCCCCTACGCTTCTGATCACAGCAGGATACTGCGCACTTGATTCCCTTAGCTGATCTCACCCACAACTAAGAGTTGCTACGACCCAAAATCGCAGGCTTTGACAATAAACAAATCTGTCTCATACAGACAAGTCTATCAAAGGATCAATATGTCTCCCACAGATAAACCCTAAAGGTTTTGTTCCGTCTTTTGATAATCAAGTTGAACAGGAAACAATTGATAATCCGGTCTTATATTCCCGAACAACAGCCTAGAGTTATCAATCACCTCACAACAATCTTAATCGTATGGTAGCGAAACAAGATATTGCGGAATCACAAAAAATGAGACGAATATGTTTGTGATTACTTTTTATATCTTGCCTATTGGAGAAATCAATCTCAAGCCAATCAATATGATTGTACTCGTACGATAGAAGATGCAAGATCAGATCACACAACTACGATAAAAGTAGTATCGGTCTGGCTTCACAATACCAATGAAGTCTTTTTAAGTCGTTAACATGGTTTTAGAAGTAGAAAACCAAAGGTTAAGGAGAAACGACTCTACCATGCAAACTAGTATCACGCGTAAGGTGTGGGGATTAGTTTTGCACAATACTAGATGTCTCCTTTATATAGTCTTTCAAATCAGGGTTTGCAGTCCAAGTTCTCTTGGTAATAAAGCAATCAATATTCACCGTTAGATGAAAACCTGATTTAGATTCAAAATAATATTTCTCAACCGTTAGATCGAAAACCTAGCTTGTTACACACAAATAAAATGCATGCTTCTAGGTTTGTTAACCGTTCCCAAACGTATGTACTTGTTGGTTCAATAATAATCAACCAAAATGTTAGCCATATGAGCATTTCATATCAACCATGTTCTTCTTCGCCATAACTAGTTCAAATGACTTCAAGATGAACTAGTTAGAGAGTTGATCAATTGCAAGAAAATGTTACGTAACTACACAAGTCACAATTGAAGCAAAGATGATTTGATTCACTTGAATCGGTTCATGAACTTTTATCGCCACGGTTTGCAAACTGCATTCCTTAGTCTTTTTAAGTTTAAGTTCAGAAATCATCTTTAGATATATAACCTTCTCAAGTTCGCAGACTAGGTTCGCCGACTTAAGATACCAGGTAGAGTTTACAAACTCCAGCAGAAATTCTCGGGTATGAGAACTTCGCCGGTTCGCAGACTGGTAATCTCGCAACATTTTGTCAACTCCAGCAGAAATTCTCGGGTTTGAGAACTTTGGCAGTTCGCGGACTTGGCTCACGCCATCCTTCTGGTTCTCTTGATCAACAAAGTTCGCAAACTTTGGTTCAAGGAATAGGACTTATGCATATATGTGTTTCTCCAACAACACTTATGTCCACGACTGGTTATGTAATCTAAACTCTCATTCCAATCATTGAAACATTCTTAGAGGACGTAATATAGTTGTTACACCATTTCTCGTCAAAACAATTTTCAAAGTGATTGAAACATAACATGACTTTCGTCACTTGGTAAAGATAAACTCGGTTGAAGCGAAAAGCTTAAAACACATATTTCGAGATATAGATAGGCGAGGTATACTCGGCTCGAAATACCAAATGTGTATAATAAAGTCTATATATAGCATACGACTTTTTTTCTCAGAAGTAGGAGATAGAGTAGATAGACTTTTGAGTGATAGATAAGTTCAAGTCTTCACATACCTTTTTGTCGCGAAGTTTCACCAGTTCCTTAAGTAGTTCTTCTTCTTGTATGATGAATCGCCATGAAGTCCTTGAGCTCAACTACACTTTCTATCCTAGTCCGAGACTTAGACTATAATAAGCTAAAATCCACTTATAGTTTTGATCACTAACATTGACAAACATGCTTGAGATAGCAACGCATGCGAGTTCGACCGAGCAATGCTCTAATAATCTCCCCCTTTGTCAATTTCAGTGACAAAACTATCAATACATATGGAATACAAAAAAAGATAAAGAAACTTAGTAGCTCCTATTCCACATGCCTAATCTTCAACGTTACTCGAAATCTTCGTCACTTCCAAGTATACCAATGATCCCAAAGGTTGTAAGTTTATCATCACCGTTGTTGAAGATACGTAGCTATAACAATGAGAAAGCATCGGTCTCAATCATTGTTATACAGTGTCATAGTATTATTACACAGTGTCAAAGTTCAATTGTATCACAACTTCAACAATAATATATGGTGATATGTATCACTCCTCCTTAGTCAATACCATATCACATGGAAACCACTTCCCCTTACACAATGATCTGAAAACCATATGTATTTATAGTGTGAACTACATATTAATTCTCCCCTTTTTGTCAAAAAATTTCCAAATGTACAAGAACGGGATCATAATGAAATTTCCGAAAGAGACATTTCATGACTAAAAGAAAAAAAATACATACCATCTAATTTAGATGCAATCATAAGTCGAAGCTAAATGCATTATCAAGGAGTTTAAAGATACAAGATAACCCTCTAAAATTCCACAGCCGCACACCCCTCAAGATATGACCATTAAGCACAAGTTCAAAAGAACTCTCCCCCATTTGATGTCATTCCCGAAAACAACAAGAGCGACCTTAATTTCGAAAGAAAATAAGGATTTTATTGGACACTAAAAACCATAGGAATGATTTTCTATATCCAAAAACTCAATCAAATTAATCACAAGTAAACCCATGATTAATTTAATCTGAATACGCAACCAAATTAATACACAAAAAGTGATCAATTTAATTGACTATGCTCAACATAAGTGAACTTATGGAGCATACGACTAATTTAACCATTAGAAAATGATTAGCATAGTCGTTCATATACTCAACATGAAAATTATGGAGTATTGCAGTATACACATAAAATATGGATCAGGGATGATCAATGATCGAATTTTATATAATGGTAAGAAGGTTGTCGTTCACTCGGACTTGATGAGATTGATATTTAGATTTAAATTATAAAACTAGCAAATATATACAAAATAATAACAATGTTTCGAGAGGTACTAGGACTAGGATTCCACCAAATATTCAAATTCATGTGATTCACCTATTTATTCTAAACCATTATAGCTCAGTCAATAAGAATTTTGACTCTATTTCTTTGCCTAAGGTAGTTTCTTAAAATATTAATTGTAAATCTTAAGCATGGCATATCAAAAGAATTAATCCTAAGCATAAACCATCAAACGAAATGACAAATAATTAAGAAAAATCTTTTTTTTTAATTTTAATTCAATGCAAATAGTCATATAAAGAATTAAATGAATTTACCAAATGATGAATTGTGATTTCTTCCGTCGTCCCAGTGAAAGGTTTAGCTCCACATAGTGAAAAACACGCTCAAAATATATTTTTATAGCTCAAATGGTGTTTACAAAGAAGAAAAGGGAGGAAAATAATATAAACCAGAAGTTTGCAACGCTTAATGGTCGTTACAACTCACTGTTACAACTGTTGCGAAGAACTATAGTTATATGGTGTCGCAGAAGAACTGTCGTTTATCGTATGAATATG
Organism: Papaver somniferum; assembly: GCF_003573695.1. NCBI lineage: Eukaryota > Viridiplantae > Streptophyta > Magnoliopsida > Ranunculales > Papaveraceae > Papaver > Papaver somniferum. The sequence continues at coordinate 56,695,469 of NC_039368.1, read as the reverse complement.
TGACGGTCAAGAACGACAGTTCTTATTGTTTATTTGTTCTTCAGCTTCTCCTTCTCTTCATCTTCTTATTCTTCTCTGTAGCCTCTCCAAACTCTCGATATCCTCTCAGCTTCCTCAGCATCGTATTTATACTCCATAGGACATCAAATCAGGCGAGTTAATTCCCATTATCTTCTTTCCCTTTTTCACTGCAAATCACGAAGATTTTTATTCTCCTTTCCTCATCCGCTACATCAAAACATGATGTCAAATATCTTTCAACCAATGCAGAGTAAACTCCCAGGATATTATCTCCTCCAACAAATCTTTGAATTAACTTTGAAATATTCGTTCCTTTCTTTGGCATAAAGTTCTGATATTCTGTTGATCGATTCCCTCTTCTCTTACGCGTATGCTTGCGTCAAACCCATTCCATCACGATTCTACACGTCCTCAGAAGAAGTCAAACTTCTGCCATCCACACGCCATTTCCAATAATGCAGCAAACACCTGAGATACTTTCACGCCTTGACTGTGCAACAAACTCCTTTTTTTTTCGAAACTAATCCACATACCTATCATGTTTAGTCAAATCAGGGTTCCCAACTGATTCCAGTGATTAAATCTCCACCGAGCTTCTCCAAAATCTTCACAGAATCTTGCAAATAACTCCAACCCCTACTTTCTTTAAATCCACGATTCTAGCCAAATATATTCGATACCAAAGACCTTACCAGCCTTGTTTGGTCTTAACAGGTTCATCCCACTCAAATACAGCAATTGAATCTCCATAAACTCTCCCAGAAATTGAATCCAAACTCTGAACTTCGTTGCACAATTTTCCCGCCAGAATTCCTATTCTGTTTAGTTGAAGTCCCAATTATCTAGCCAATTTTAATCGAAAGAAAGACCCATGCTAGCCCTGTTTAGTCCCTAGCAACAAACCCATTTGATTTCAGCCATTGAATCTCGTTATAATTCACCCAAACCGCAAACCCTAATTCTGTTCCATTGAAAACCAGTTTTCCCGTCATTTTTCAAACTCAAAAGGTTGAAGATGACCTCCCCTTATCCAATCCGGGAGTGCGAATAGAAGTTAGGATGCCCCTTAGTAATTGGGTGCCCCTTATCCAAGACTGGGAGTCCGAATAACATGTGTCCTCCGGGGTACAAAAACCACTTTTCGAGCAACTTTCTCCATAAGAGCTTATTTCACAAAAACACCTACAAACAAGTTTATTAGTGATAAAATGAGTCCCACCTAATGTATTTATGGGTGAAAATGCTTCGCACTTTCGTGCTCATCAAATTCCCCCACACTTACATTTTACTAGTCCTCGAGCAAAACAGAAAACTGACCCGCTACACAGCTGGTCATATAATAAGAGAGAAAGAGAGACCCGCTACACAGCTGATCATAACCCTAACAATCAATTCGTTTTCAATTTTTTTTAGACCCGCTACACAGCTAGTCATAATATGCAAGAAAAAGGAGCAGACCCGCTACACAGCTGGTCATGATTTGCAAGGAATTTCCTGAAAAAATAAAGTAAAAATTTAACCTCTCCCCCACACTTAAACATTACATTGTCCTCAATGTAATTGAGTCATCCAACGTAGAAATTAAGATGGGAACTACAACAATAAACAATAAAAATAATAGATAGAGTAGAGGGAACAAATCTGATGGGTTGACTCCCATGAAGCGAAATGTATTTGTTTCCCTACTTGCCAATAGCATGTAGTCTCAAACAAGGTGAGGTTGGTACCCCAAAGTAGACATCCAATCATATATATAGAGTCTAAAAAGTTGAGGATCATCCCAACTAATCCGGTCAGCTGAAGATATGTCCCTGTGAACACTATAAACCTCCAAAACGGTATGTAAATTCATTCTCAATCGAAAAATGTAAGTGATATTCAAATAATGCATAGATGGGATAAGTAAATCATTCCCATTAGCAACAAATTCAGATTATTTGACAGTTTTTATTGGTGGAACACGCTCTAAATCAGCTGAAATAATTTCCGAGGAACAAGAGCTCAATGGAGCAATAATATCACGACTCATAGACCCATTATCATCTAAAACGGTTTCATTATTAATATCATCAAGACGAAAAAATTCAGAACTTAATGGATTAAGGGTCAAGGTCGGATCTTTCTCGACTGATGGAACTAGTCGAGACTCGGACAAAACTAGAGGTTCTAATTTGGGGTTCCATTTATTAGTGTCTAGCAACGATGCGGAGTCTAACAAGGCATTGACTTCACAAATAACACTATCATCATCAAAACCAAACCCAAAATGAGCTAAGCAAACCTCTAATGGATCTTCCAAGTGGCTCTTGCAAAATCTTTCCGAGTACATACTTGCTTTTCGCCCGCAGCACTTCAGACTAAGGTACCTAAAAAAAATCAAGCAAACTGCATAAAAAGACTAAAAGAAATTTAAAAGAAAAATAAAAATAAATTATGTACAAAAACTAAAAATAAACTATATATAATGATATCAACAAAAGAGTATTTTGCAACCACTCCCCGACAGCGGCGCCAAAACTTGGTAGGCTCGAAACGTACAATATAATACTGCAAGTGCACAGCGTCTAACTAGTAGACAATGGAAAGTACAGGTCGTTCCCACGAGGAGTGTGAAATACTCTACCAACTAATACCAAAAATTAAGTAATCAACAAGATAATGTTTTAAGGATTTTTAGAAATTCGGAACAAAATGAAATGATAAATAATTTAAAGATAAACAAAATGAGTGTGGGTTATTAGGGTTTTCGGTTTCCACCAATTAATTAAGAAAATTCTACTATTCGTTAAAAATAAATTCCATGCATTTTCAAATATTGTTTCTCCGCTATAGTTTTCTTCGCTTCATGGATAGCGATTCTAAAGCATTACCTATCAATCCTAAAGCATATCACGTCAAGGGATTTAACCAAAGCACGCCATATCAATTGAAAAGCATAAATAATCAATGAAATCACATGAACAATAAAATACTAAGCTATATGAAGAAAAACTACTAGTCATTCAAATCATTATTGAGCATATAAATATAGAGTGTACACAATTTATTGGTTTCTACCTAAACCCTAACATAACACTAGCTAGAAATGGCTTTCTCAAAAGCCATACACATATTAAAATTAAACTCTATCTAATGAAAAATGAAGAATCGAAAACAAAACTTCAAAACCCTTCCTTCGTTGCGGCACTGTGGCCGGGTGCCCCCCATTTTCATTTATTCCTTTGTTGCGTTTGTGCCTCTCCTATGAAACAATTTTATGCTGCTAATATATATGGAGATACCAGGCCAGCTACATTTTGTCATTTTTTTCATTATGGTTGTTGTATGGAAATACCAGGCCAACCTCATTCATCATTGTGGTTTCTAATATATGGAAATACCAGGCCAACCCCATTTCATAATTGTGGTTGCTGATACATGGAAATACCAGGCCAACCCGGCTGCTGATACATGGAAATACCAGGCCAACATAATTGATCATTGTGGTTGCTGATACATGGAAAGACCAGGCCAACCACATTTCATCATTGTGGTTACTGATATATGGAAGTACCAGGCCAACCACATTTTTCCACTTTCGTCGCAAACACCATTAAGTCTCACATTTTGCTGTTTATTCGCTGGATGATCGAATTCACTTGTACTTTCTACAAAAGCACTAAAATAGTATTAATAACTAAAATATTGTATCATATCTAATATAAATATGGGTATAAAATGTAGCATATACATGCTTATCAATCAATACTGCGGAATATACAAGGATTTATTCTATCTTCATTCATTATTTGTATAACAATAATCCATAGACATAATCCTTGTCACAAAAGATTTTAACCTATCTTCCATCAAAGAATTGACAATAGGCTTAAATTTTGTATTTGTCAAAAGTCTATCCATTCTTAAATCAATATGTTAATATCGACAACAAACGACTTTACTTTTGACAAAGTATGGGACAAACATAGTTCACGGACGTAAACACCAATATCCCATAACCAATTGAAATATAACAAATCATAAAGATTAAATACAAAACATCATCCTCCAAATATTTTTATAATTTAAACTAATAAACCAAAAAGAAAACAAGAAGATGAAAAATAAGCTATGTGTAGTCACAATCATTGTTATTCCAAGCACTAGTTATTCTTCCAACTAATCCAAAAAAAGACATACTAGTCAACATAAATAAACAAAAAAAAAAACCAGACTCCATTGTTATCCCAAACACGAACTAAGATCATATGGACGGTTCAGGATCTTCTCGAGACAAAGGGTCTTTGAGCTTGTGATCAACAACATTCATCGCAACATCGGTGAGGTGATTCTCTTTGCGAATATCATTGATGTAAGACTTTATGAGACCAAGGTCAGCAGTAACCTTTTCCAACTCAGTTTTCAATGCATCAAGATCCTTTAGAGTAGCAACGAGCTCTTGTTTTTCTTCCCCAAAATATGTAAGAAAGTCATGAACTACTTCAGCAGAAATCATATCATCCTTTTCAGCATCCTCATGAACATAGGCAAAATAACATGAAGCATTAGGATGATCTTCATCTGCAAGAGTTCTTTTCTTCTTGGACTCAACAACAAAACCTTTTTCAAGGAATCCTCTTACAAAATCACCATAGCAAAATGAAGAAGAAGACATTCTTGACAGCCCAGAAATCAACCTAGAGTATGCGTACGTGACGTATATAACTCAATAGGTGAGTATATAAGGGTTTTCTGAGGAAGGGATATTAGGGTTTAAAAAATTGAGTCGTGCCAGAAAATGGATACCCGTACAAGTGCAACATTACCCAGAACCGTAAGGTCCATAAACAAAACTTTTGCTACAACCGAGATTAAAACTCAATAACCTCAACTAGAGAAGAAATTCAGAGTAGTTGTAGCAAGGACTAAAAGCGACTTTCTAACAACGGAAAACAACATTTTTAGAGCAAAAATAATACTTTAGGTAAACCAGGTCTGCAATTACAAGCTTAGCTATGGACGATAAGAAAATAGCTCAACTAAACCGACACAAAACCAAAAGTATACCTGATTATTAACACATCTTACTCAAGAGGATTTTTATGAGTAAGCTCTTTAAACCTTGTGATTAATTAGCACAAGTATGAGCTACACGCTCATCAAGAGATTTGTGTTTATGGCCAAGTCTCTTTTTCCTCCTGAATCTAGAGAGGGATCCCTTTTTATGTGAGAAATTATCATAAAACTTATTATTATCAAAATACGAGACATAGTTTGAGTTCTTACCAGAAGAATTTTGGTTTGAGGAGGAAGATAACCTGTTGACAAATTATTTATACCCTTCAATTATCTTTTTCAGATTATCTCTCATTTCATCAATTTTTCTTCTTTCTTCTGAACTTCCTTTCTAATTAGGGACAGCGTTATTTCCAGAGACCATTAATCGACCTTCCTTTAGACGATGTTTATTAAGACGTTTGTTTTTTTTCTTGAGCGTTCGAGGAACTCACTGAACTGACTTTCCTGGTAACATACACAGGGTAGGTACGAAAACCAATAGGTTTAGTCATACGAATGTCAGTTACACCTTTAAGAATTAAATATAAGGTGTGTTGAAGTTGATCCAAGGAGTTTTTCTTCAACTTAGAGGTTCCCTTTCGTTTAACAAAACTCTTTGTCTCACAGACCAGACATCTTTCTGATCATCATACTGATTAGATAGTATAGTCTTAATATCATCGTTAGAAGATTTCTTCCCTCCATTTGATGTGCAACATCCTTGAGTGATGATGACTTCAAACACATCCTTTTTACTAGAAGTGGCTTATGTTTTTACTTCTGAGCAAGAATCATCTTTAGTTGTGTCAGAAGTCCTTGGCATATTAGATTGCTTTGAGCATCCTTGAATAAAGAGTTTACTCAAGCGATGTTAAATTTCCAAGGCATCTCTTCTGAGGCTAGCTTCAAGAGTCGTACACGAAGAATGAACTTCAGTATTATCGTTGGGTTTGCAATCTCTTATTACACCAAGTAGAACATTGACATGGTGCTTCAACCGATTGAATATATCATCTTGGATTCTAACAATATTTAGAATCAATTCTCTCTCTTCAGCTGAATCCCGTTCATTAATGGAGAGACTCTCATTTGAAGGGTCATCGGGAATAAGCATGTCAGTGTTAGTCTGTCTCGTCGGTACGGAAGGTTCATCTATAATCGAGATTGTAGAACCCTTCTATTTAAGAGAGTTAGACGAGATAGAACTTTTATTTCTGGCGACGCGTTTATCAGAGATAGTACTCTTGTCCATAGAGTCAGATCTCTATAAACACAGACTTGTAAGGTCTTAAACGTGTTTGCATGCTCTGATACCAATTGAAAAATCGGGGGTATAACAACACCACCCAATATTTCTCTTAGCAATCTGTATGGACTAACTCCGAAACACTTTTTAGAGAATGAACTAGACAGTCAGACTCAATCTAGGTAGAAGTATCCCAAGGAGTTAGTATCTCTCTCTTGTTTTAATTTACTCGAGCTAATAGAAATCAGCGAGTCCTTAATAAACACAAGGAATAACTTGGATGGTACCAAAGACCAATATCCAAGGATCAATCAATGACAATCAACGACCAAAGGTCGGATTACTCCAATTGATGATCTAACGCACAACTTGTGTTATTTCAATTATAAGTATAAAACAATATAATGCAGAAATTGAAATAACACAGACACCAGAAATTTTGTTAACGAGGAAACCGCAAATGAAGAAAAACCCTAGGACCTAGTCCAGATTAAACACACATTGTATTAAGACGCTACAGACACCAGCCACTTCAAGCTAACTTCGGACTGGACTGTAGTTGAACCCCAATCAGTCTCCCACTGATCCAAGGTATAGTTGTACTCCCTATGCCTCTGATCCCAGTAGGATACTGTGCACTTGATTCCCTTAGCTGATCTCACCCACAACTAAGAGTTGCTACGATCCAGAATCGCAGGCTTTGACAATAAACAAATCTGTCTCACACAGACAAGTCTATCAAAGGATCAATCTGTCTCCCACAGATAAACCCTAAAGGTTTTGTTCCATCTTTTGATAATAATCAAGGTGAACAGGAACCAATAATCCGGTCTTATATTCCCGAAGAACAGCCTAGAGGTATCAATCACCTCACAACAATCTTAATCGTATGGTAGCGAAACAAGATGTTGTGGAATCACAAACAATGAGACGAAGATGTTTGTGATTACTTTTTATATCTTGCATATCGTAGAAATCAATCTCAAGACAACCAATCTGATTGTACTCGTACGATAGAAGATGCAAGATCAGATCACACAACTACGATAAAAGTAGTATCGGTCTGGCTTCACAATCCCAATGAAGTCGTTAATTCATTAACCTGGTTTTAGAAGAAGAAAACCAAAGGTTAAAGGAGAAACGACTCTAGCACGCAAACTAGTATCACACGTAAGGTGTGAGGATTAGTTTTGCACAATACTAGATGTCTCCTTTATATAGTCTTTCAAATCAGGGTTTGCAGTCCAAGTTCCCTTGGTAACCAAGCAATCAATATTCACTGTTAGATGAAAACCTGATTTAGATTCAAGCTAATATTTCTCAACCGTTAGATCGAAAACCTAGCTTGTTACTCACAAATGAAATGCACGGTTCTAGGTTTATTAACCGTACCCAAACGTATGCACTTGTTGGTTCAATAATAGTCAACCAAAAGGTTAGTCATATGAGCATTTCATATCAACCATGTTCTTCTTCACCATAACTAGTTCAAATGACTTCAAGATGAACTAGTTAGAGAGTTGTTAATTGCAAGGAAATCTTATGTAACTACACAAGACACAATTGAAGCAAAGATGATTTGATTCACTTGAATCGGTTCATGAACTTTTATAGCCACGGTTTGCAAACTGCATTCCTTAGTCTTTTTAAGTTTAAGTTCAGAAATCATCTTTAGATATATAACCTTCTCAAGTTCGCGGACTTAAGATACCGGACAGAGTTTACAAACTCCAGCAGAAATTCTCGGGTATGAGAACTTCGCCGGTTCGCGGACTGGGTTCGGGGACTGGTAATCATGCAACAGTTTGTCAACTCCAGCAGAAATTGTCGGGTTTGAGAACTTCGGCAGTTCGCGGACTTGGCTCACGCCATCCTTCCGGTTCTCTTGATCAACAAAGTTCGCAAACTTTGGTTCAAGGAATAGGACTTATGCATATATGTGTTTCCACAACAATACTTATGTCCACGATTGGTTATGTAATCTAAACTCTCATTCCAATCATTGAAACATTCTTAGAGGACGTTATATAGTTGTTACACCATTTCTCGTCAAAGCAATTTTTAAAGTGATTCAAACATAACATGACTTTCGTCACTAGGTAAAGATAAACTCGGTTGAAGAGAAAAGCTTACCAACACATATTTCGAGATATAGATAGGCGAGGTATACTCGGCTCGAAATACCAAATGTGTATAATAAAGTCTATATATATAGCATACGACTTTTTGTCTCAAGAAGTAGGAGATGGAGTAGATAGACTTTTGAGTGATAGATAAGTTCAAGTATTCATATACCTTTTTGTCGAGACGTACCACCGGTTCCTTGATTAGTTCTTCTTCTTGTATGATGAATCGCCATGAAGTCCTTGAGCTCAACTACACTTTTTATCCTAGTCCGAGACTTAGCTATAATAGACTAGAAATCAAGACTTATAGTTTTGATCACAAACATTGACAAACATGTTTGAGATAGCAACGCATGCGAGTTTGACCGAGCAATGCTCTGACAATGAGCAGTCTACAATCTGTGTGCTGGCACGCTTCTGTCTTGGCCACGGAGCACAGGTGCCATGTAGTGTTGGTGTAGAGAGCCTTGAATACAAAGACGAGTGTTGAGGTGGTGGAGCCGTCAACATTATAATGTATTGGGACAGTATGCATGACAACACAGTAGTGAGTGTTGAGGAATTTGAACGCCTCAACCCCAAGAGAAAAAATGTGTTGAGGCAGTTTGCCCGGCAACACAATGGTGAGTGTTGAGGAAATTTCACGTCTCAACACTAAGAGGAAAAATGTGTTGAGGCAGTTTTCCTGGCAAGACAGCGGTGAGTGTTGAGGAAATTTCACGTCTCAACACTAAGAGGAAATATGTGTTGAGGCAGTTTTCCTGGCAACACAGCGGTGAGTATTGAGGAAATTTCACGTCTCAACACTAAGAGAAAAGATGTGTTGAGGCAGTTTTCCTGGCAACACAGCGGTTAGTGTTGAGGAAATTTCACGTCTCAACACTAAGAGGAAAGATGTGTTGAGGCAGTTTGCCTGGAAACACAGTGGTGAGTGTTGAGGAAATTTCACGTCTCAACACTAAGAGGAAAAATGTGTTGAGGCAGTTTACCTGGCAACACAGCAGTGAGTGTTGAGAAAATTTCACGTCTCAACACTAAGAGGAAAAATGTGTTGAGGCAGTTTTCCTGGCAACACAGCAGTGAGTGTTGAGGAATTTTCACGTCTCAACACTAAGAGGAAGTATGTGTTGAGGCAATTTTCCTGGCAACACCGTGGTGAGTGTTGAGGAATTAGAACGTCTCAACACTAAGAGAAAAAACGTGTTGAGGTAGTATGACTGACAACACAATAGTGAGTATTGAGGAATTTACACGTCTCAATACTAAGAGGAAGGATGTGTTGAGGAAGCATGCCTCACAACACAATAGTGAGTGTTGAAAAATTTACACGTCTCAACACTAAGAGGAAGGATGTGTTGAGGAAGCATGCCTAGCAACACAGTAGTGAGTTTTGAGGAATTTACACGTCTCAACACTAAGTGGAAGGATGTTTTGAGGAAGAATTCCTAGTAACACAGTAGTGAGTGTTGAGGAATTTACACGTCTCAACACTAAGAGGAAGGATGTGTTAAGGAAGCATGCCTAGCAACACAGTAGTGGGTGTTGAGGAATTTACACGTCTCAACACTAAGAGGAAAGATGTGTTGAGGAAGCATGCCTAGCAACACATTAGTGAGTGTTGAGGAATTTACACGTCTCAACACTAAGAGGAAGGATGTGTTGAGGAAGCATGCCTAGCAACATAGTAGTGAGGGTTGAGGAATTTACACGTCTCAACACTAAGAGGAAGGATGTGTTGAGGAAGCATACCTAGCAACACAGTAGTGAGTGTTGAGGAATTTACACGTCTCAACTTTAAGATGAAATAATGTGTTGAGGAAGCATGCCTAGCAACACAGTAGTGGGTGTTAAGGAATTTACACGTCTCAACACTAAGAGGAAAAAATGTGTTGAGGCAGTTTGCCTGGCAACACAGTGGTGAGTTTTGAGGAATTTTCACGTCTCAACACTAAGAGATTTAAATTTTATTTGATATGCCTAATAGATATAAAACATTTAGTTTAATGATAGTTACTTAGCTCTGTCTCTTCTAGGCATGTCCTTTGCGCATGATTGGGATTTAGGTGTATCAGGCTCTCCCGTGAGTAAGCAGCATGACAAAAGTCCCTATGTGTAATTATCCTGAGCTTATTTCTCGTGGAAGATGTGCTTCCATTGCATTCACTGGTAAGGAGGTGACTGCGTTTAAACTTCTAAACCTGAAGGAAGCTTCAGTCCCCAAGTGTAGCTTACTTTGATTGTACCACCTTGAATCCATGCCTCTGTGATTTGATACAAGTTTATTGTACTCTCCTGGATGGGATGCTTGGAACATCACATGGACGGAATATTTTTTTTAGTGGTTGCTGATATGGTGAAGCTCTGGCTGGTATCAACAAAAGAGCAGCAGCGATTCTTGGCAGAAGCTCTGATCAGAAGAGATTTGGCTTGCTGCGATCACATCCTTGACAGGGAGGAATGGCGCTACGGGAACGAAACTTGGTAGGAAGGAGTGGAGGCTTCTGGAGAGAACGTTGAAGCGGATTCTGGAGCGAAACGTTGAAGAGGAACAGCTTCTGAAGGTGAGACGTTGAAGCGTCTCCTAGAGCGAAACGTTGAAGCGGAACGGCTTCTGGAGAGAACGTTGAAGCGGATCGTGGAGCGAAACGTTGAAGCGGAGCGGCTTTTGGAGCGAAAAGTTGAATCGGAGTGGTTCTGGAAGCGAAATGTTGAAGCAGCGCGGCTTCTGGAGTAAAAAGTTGAAGAGGAGCAGCTTATGGAGATGAATGTTGAAGCGGATCCTGGAGCGAAACGTTGAAGCGGAGCGGCTTCTGGAGAGAACGTTAAAGCGACTCCTGGAGCAAAGTTCGAAGCGCCAACGCAACACGGTTGAGAGCTTGAAAATATATCTCGGCGCTGCACCTTGGAGAAATAAAAAATCTCACACACATGCTCCATGATAGATTACATGGTTTTGTGAACAGAATCCCCAGAAAGCATTAATGCACAACTCCACCAATTGATGTTCGGTCACAGTTGGTTTATGACAATCTAACGTCTGAACTCTGAATCCGTTGACTAATCATTCGGATGTTCATTGTTTCGCTCCTTTTGAGTTGTTGCCATGTCCCGTCTGAGCCTTAGCAAATTTCTTGTATTTTCATCAAATCAGCAATGGTAATAAGGGGTTGGCTTCCTTTGGCTCCTACGGTCTCTCGACCTGATGGTGGAGTGACAACAGCTCTGGTGACGATTGGGAGCGTCACACTTGAAGAAATAATGAGGGTGGCGGTAGCGGCTCTGGCTCTGGTGATCGGAGGCGTAACACCTAAAGGAACATTTTCCCCGCCGCTGGTGTTGACAGGCGGCGTATTAATGCCACTGGAAGGAACGTTAATACCGAGTATGATTTCAGCGCTGGTGTTTTCAGAGTTTGTTGCTGATCCAGACCTGAGTTCTACCATCTTGAGATCGGTATTGAAAAATGAAATTGGAAATTGATATTGCAACCGAGAGATTAATCTCCCACTGTGGTCGCAAATTGTTTGTGGGTGAAAACTGTTTCTGTTGGTTTTGGTAATTTTGGGTGTGTGGATGAGAAACAAATCTAAACCCTATACAGTCCACTGCACGGGAGTACTTTTGATTCGAGAGACCAATCTGTACAATCCTGGCCTAAACCAAGAAATGGATGTTTCAGGCTTTCTTCGGTCACAAAGTGAAGGAGAAGGGTTGGTCTTAGGAGGGAAGCGAAGAAGGTGTTGAGACCAGAATGGTTAATTCTGAAGGTGTGGTTATTTTATGACTTGTATCAGAAAGTGGAACTGGCTTGCAGAATGAAAAGCTATCAGTTCTTTGGTGATTTCTGGATATTGTGTTATTCTCTGACCATAAATTTTCGTTTGGTGGAAATAGGTGAAACCTATTTATACAAGTCATAATTAAACGTACCCTGGTCTCGTAGGAAGTGGAAACGATTGAGTGATAGAATAGTGGAGTAACGTGTAACCGTCAGACATTATGCTTCCATGATGAAATAAGTGGATCCGTTTACACAGTTACTTCTCACCATAACCAATTGTCCCGCTTCATGACACTTTCTTGTAACGGGCGTATTGCACGTTGTAAACCGCCAGACCAATACCCTGATGAGTATCCCCCAGTTTGTGACATGTTTGATGTCTCGAGTGTTTTCATGGAAAACATGTAGCACTTTGCTACGTGTGGCAAGTCAAAGTCAGGAGACTTGCCGCAGGAAAATAGCATGTGATGCTATTAGGCTCGTCTTGGATGGCCGCCTAAAACTTGCCACGGGCCTGTCATTTCGGTAGCGAACTTGGATGGCCGAGATTACATCTCGTGAGGAAAGGTATCCATTGATTATGGCTACACCCTGTTGATACCTGACAAATGGTATAGTGGTGTTTTTAGTGTATGCTAGTGGCACTGCGGCATGACTGGCATAGTTCGTGCATGCCAGTGGCACGGTGGTGCAAGTGGCGCCTGGCGTAGCCATGGCCACTAGATTTAGGCTTATCTCGGTTGGTCGCCTAAAACTTTTCACAGGCCTGTCAGTTATGTGGCGAACTTGGATGGTCGGGATTGCATCTCATGAGGAATGGTAGCCATTGATTATGGCTACATCCTGTTGGCGCCTAATAAAGGTACATTGGCGCCTTTAGCGCATGACAGTGGAACTGCGGCATGGCTGGAACAGTTCTTGTATGCCAGTGGCACGGTTGAATGGTTGGCATAGTTTGTTCATGCCAGAGGCACTGTCGTGCAAGTGGCATGTGCGTTTGGCATGCATGTTTGGCATGCTGCTTTAGCATGTGTGCTTGGAATGTTGTGCGCCTGACATGCTCGTCTTGGCATGTTCGGTATGCCGTTAGCATGTTGACGCGGTTTTGGGAAGCCAACATAGTATGGACACCTCTTGATACACTTTTCACCTCTTTTAAAGCTGTGGCAGGTTTAGAGCAACCTGATTGGTCAATAAAAGTAGGGGGCGGCCAAGCACGGGCGTGGCCACCTTTTTGGTACGCGTGGCGGGTTTAATGTGACCTGATTGGTTGATGGGGAATAGGGCCAGCAATATGGGCCCAGACACAACTCATGGAAGCGTGGCAGGTTTATAGCGACCTGATTGGTCGACAGAGGAATAAGGACCGGTTAGGTAGCATGGGGCGTGGCCAAGTGGCGCCGGCTAACCTGTGGCGTGGCCACACTCCCTCTCATTGCTGATCCTACTCCGCGGCTCCGTTATTCTTTGCTTTCTGATTTTGGGTAGGATTTTGCACCTACTAATCAACGGTGGATCAATTGTTTAGTTGCTTAAGCATAATTTATGTGTTGACACAGAATTTACAGAGAGCAGTACGCTTTCTGACTGAGAATTTTATACAAGGGCCTTAACCTTGATACTTGGAAATCCGTGCTACTCTGCTGCGAGTGACCACAAATCCGTCATGCCATAAACATTAAGGGTTCTGTCAGGGAACATAACACAAGAAAAGTACTCAGAGGGACTTACATTAGTGAATAATATAAGCAAGGTGTTGAAATTTACAGAGTATCTGGGATTTTCGCTACATGCACCATTTTGGGTAAATTTCATGTGAATATATTGAATTTCTCGATAAATGCGCCAGTGAAGAGGTTGGACACTCATCACTTTTGTGTGGATCTGTTTCTTTTCGGAGTGACGTAACATTAAATGCCAGGTTTTACAATTTTATCCCTGACCTAAAAACCACCATCAACACTCCCTAACTATAATGAAGAATAAATATCTTCTAAAAATTACTATGATATACACAAATAAAATACTGTGAAGCTTGTAGTTCACGCTGCTTCCTAAAATGTAAACATCTGGGAAAGCCACCAACAACTCGACGAGAAACTCCACACGAGCAGCTGCAAGGAGCAAATTAATACAAGACATGTCAAGCTATTAAGCGACGACATGGCGGACAAAGTCCATTCTCAAGTTTGTGTCAAAGACCAAACTAGAGATCAACAAAAGCAAGTGTTATCCGAGCAAACAAAGTCAAACGAGCCAATGGCGCAAAATATAATAAAATGCTCCACGAGCAAGAAGTGAACACTACAAACTAAAACTCAATCATAGGAAAGAGACGAACAATAGTCGGACGAGGCACACCCATCTCTGAGCTATTAGGCGAACAGCCATACACCAATCTCACTGACAGGGACAAGATCTATCCAGGAGGAACACGAGGTCCATCACAACCATAACATAAATGGAGGAGCACGATGTCCATCCCAACCAACCCTTCACAATAGTATTGGGAAGCAGCATGGTGACCCGAAGGGAGCTTGGATAACACCAATCTCATTAATTACAACAGTTAGTTGGAAGTAATCACCAACTACTAATCCAACAAATCTAAAAAACAAAATCAAAGGTGAAATACATGATGGATTGAATCAAGCAAAGGAACCACCTGTGCCTCGGAACTGAATATGAGAATAGGGGCAAGTACGCATACTACGAAGGAGCAAATCGTATTCCCCTACACAATTCCTTCATCAACAGTAGTGACAAAAAATGGAGCAACAAAAGAAGAGGGTCGTCACCCCACAGCGATGATTAACGGTTAAATTTCTTATCCCACTATTCGTTGTTCAAGGAGAGTCTTTAAGAAGGCCCGTCAACGATGGAACAATGGAGAAGCTATCTCTTAGATAAACGGTGAACATACCATGGAAAAGAAATGACGTTTCAAAAAGATTCGCATGGAGGCACTTCCACCACCAGGAAGTTATACTTAATGTCCCAGCAGACACTCGCTAAAAGAGGCTAATAGATAATCCTTTTATCTTTAATTTATGAGCATCCAATAAAGACGAAGTGCTCAAAAAATTATCATATCAATTGAAGCACCCAAACTGGTGTAGAAATCCACCATGACGATTCAAAGGAGGCTTGACGATCGTATCGAAAAACATTGGGGTTAACTGGAACCCTCATCCGAGTCGAGAAAAAGTAGTTGGCTGAAATCAATCACCAATCTCTATATCGTTGCACATGCGACAAAAATTCCCTTGCATAAAAATTGCTGACTTCAGACACATGGCGGGAGTCACAACTGCTCATCCATTTATCTCTGGGGCACATGAGCAACATGATATGAGTCGTGAAGGAATGGTAGATCAGAATAAATCACTAATCTCCATCATTCCAGCTAGCGGTCAGTTACCAAATTTTAACTAGTACACACGACGGGGGCAACGCCTAACCAGGAGATCGCATTTATAATTGCTCGCCACGAAGTAAACATAACTGACGTACGAAAGACAGACTCGAAATTATAATACTGCCACCGTAGTTAGGCACCAACCACAAATGTATATCGCCGAGTACTATACAAAACCCTAATGGAGAGATTAGGAGATATGCCAAGAAAAGCTATGTCATCAAAATGCGCGACGAATGTCATGAACATCGCATAACAATAGGGCAAGTATTAATACTTTTAAAATAAATAGTATTTTTATTGCTCAGTCCCCTCAGCAAACAATCGAAGTACCACAATGAAGTGTTAGCCTACTTGCTCATAAGTATCTAAGGCACATCTGAAGAATGTCATAATGGGACACGATGAAGAAGCAACTTCGCGATTGCTATTCAAAGCACTAATGGTGGAAATAGTACAACAAACGGAAAGGGTCGTCACCCTAAAAATGCGAATAAAGTAGAGTTTGCTTTTGTATTTTATGTTTCAGTGAAAACGAATGTAACTCGGTGAATCCACACTCATGACTAGGCGAAAAGAAGGATGGTCATAAGATCAACTTGGAGCAAAAACACTTCGAAACAAGATCTTGTCCGACCACTCATCTCGCCTCAAAAACAACACCTATAGAATATTTTCATGAAGATTCTTCTTCGAAGAACCTCCAAGAAAATGAGCAAAATATGAGAGTAAAATATCAACTCGACACGTGGCGCAAGATCTAGACGGGTGCACCATATAATACTACAAACAAATACACAAGAATACTACCTTTTGTAATCCT
The DNA here is from genome assembly GCF_003573695.1 of Papaver somniferum. Classification (NCBI taxonomy): domain Eukaryota; kingdom Viridiplantae; phylum Streptophyta; class Magnoliopsida; order Ranunculales; family Papaveraceae; genus Papaver; species Papaver somniferum. The sequence goes on along the minus strand of NC_039368.1, from coordinate 56,679,017 downwards.
TATCCTAACTAGTCAGCATCTAGTCAGCCCTAAGGGCAGCAATGTAATTCGATGTACAATACCCCCTATATAAGAGAAGGAGATATAGGTTAAAAAGGGTTCCTCATTCTTCTTCTTTCTCTCTCTAAGGTAGAACTTAGCTATTCTTCTTTCATGGATGGAGTTTCAAGTCCCTTGAGGACCTCCATTCATGGATCTTTGTGTAACACCACAAATAGTAGTGAAAACAAAGTGGATGTAGGCCTTTTAATGGCGGAACCACTCTAAAATCCTTGTGTTAATCTTTACTCTTATGCACTTTTATCTTTTATGTATAATTTTCAATGATTTATGTTCATTAGATCTTTTTGGATGTAGTAGTCAAAAAATGTGCAATTACATTTTGGCGCTAGAAATCCGGATTTGTGTAAAGATTTATTCTACCTAGTCCTTAAACTTGTTGTTTTGAGATTTTTTCTTAAGTTTTTCACTTGTATGAGTAGATCTTAGAACAAAATGGGTTCCATAAACTCGGAGTTCCAAACGATCCTTTACATCAAGAAGTTCTGAAATTTTCTTCTATTTACTGATTTATTCACTGATTTGGTTGAGATTATAGAAATGATCTATCTTTTCATCACTTTTGGTGATAGATCTTACTCCTTACAGTAGATCCAATAGATTGCTTTGCTAAAAGGGCAGAAACGTAATTATTGTTTTCCTCTCCGATGTTTGAAGACATCATGCGATGTTAAGTTTTTAGATCTACAAGTTTTTAAACAAAAACTTTGAAAAACAAAACTAAAAATGAAGATTTTGGCTAGTCATAATCTATCTTTCGTAGATGAAAACCGATTCAAGTTACATATTTCTGCTCGGAGTGCGTGCGTCACCACCATGATTGGAGAAATAGTTGTATGGATTTAATCACCATCTATTATTGTCATGGTCGAAGGAGAGTCAAATCAGTCACAGAGAGTTCCAATGGCGTTAAGATGAGCTCATCTCGTGCTGTTAGTGGTGACATACCGATGGCGGAAAAGAGATCACCCGATCTCGTGCAGGAATAATCCTGTAGGTTACAAAGATAATCCTACCTCGTGAAGGAAAAACTTCAACAGATAAGGAGATCACCCGATCTCTTGAAGGCATAAGCCCTGTGACAAAACTAGTCACCCCACAAAGGAAAAACTCCAAGGGAGAAAGAGATCATCCGATCTCGGGAAGGCATGAACCTAATGGAGGAAGAGATCATACGATCTCGTGAAGGCATATTCCTGGTGCAGAAGAGATCATCCGATCTCATGAAGGTAAAATACCAAAGATGGCCAAAGAGATCATCTGTTATCGTCAAATACCATAAGACCGATGACGAAACGAGTAACCTTGTGATGGAAAAATTCTAAAGGCGATAGATGGGATCATCCGATCTCATGAAAGCAGCATCACGATAAAAAAGGACTCATCCGATCTCGTGAAGACGGAGTCCCTAATGGTGCCAAGATGGGTTCAGCTCGTGCTGCCAATAAGGCAATAATGGTAATGGTGCCAAGAGAAGCAACAGGGATGAGCAACTACACAATGTTTTCTTAGATGAAAACAAGTTATCTCATAATAGAAAGACTCCAACGAAGAGAGGTCATCCGATCTCATGGAGGCATGAACCTTGATGGCCAAAGAGACCATCCGATCTCGTGATAGAAAAATTCTGAAGGCAATAGATGGAATTATCCGATCTTATGAAGGCAGCATCATGATAAAAAAAAGTAGTCATCCGATCTCCTGAAGACATGAGCCCAATGACAAAACGAGTAATCTCATAATGAAAAAAATCCAACGGAGAAAGAGATCATCCGATCTCGTGGATGCATGAAACTAAAGGTGAAAGAAATCGTGAAAACAATACTTTGAGAGGAAAAAGAAGTTATTGGATATCGTGGAGGAGGAACCTAGATGGATCAATCGGGTCTCGTGAAGACGAAGTCCCAAACGATGCCAGGATGGGTCCAGCTCGTGCTGCCAATAATGATGAACGAATAAGCCATCCGGATAAAACACGGAGGTTATGATAATACATGTACGGAAAGGACACATCTGATCCCATGCAAACAAAATCTCGGATAAAACAGATGAGTTTTATGTAGAGAAATAGCTTTCCGGTGGTTGAGATACATGAGTACATGACGATTAATGGTGAAAATAGAATTCACCCACCCACATGTTTACGATACCAAGTCTTGCTGCCACGACGAGCTAAATGGTTGGTATGATCCAACCTCATCGTAGGAGCACCAACTCGTGCTGTCAATAAAGGAGCCAGACGAGCTCGAGCTGCAAATTGTGCATGCACTTACGAAGTGACCATGACAATGGATAACGGAGTAAAGGCTGACTGCCATGATAATAGATTGGAATCAATCATCAATCTCTATCACTGTGGTTCCAAGACGAACTGTTGCTGCATCTCCTTAATTAACGAAGCCATGTCAAGAAGCATTACTATGATGAACTCGGGCGAAGCAATTCGTTATCGCCCATCCGATCATCGGAAAGATAATATACTAACTCGGAGTACTTGCTCGGAGAAGTAATTTATAGTCACAACGATCCAATTCCAGATAGATTGACTTGCTCGGACTCGATCCAATCCCAGGGAAAATCCCATGACGATAAGATGGCGTGAAGAGTCTCACAACAGTGACGAAAAATGGTGAAAGTCCCACGACGATAAAACTTGAGGGACAACTCCACGTGATGGAGACTTGTGACAAAAATACGGGTGATTAAAAACACCATGATACATTTTTATAAATAAAGACAAAGGGTAATACTAGTGGTCCAAAGCCCCATTTGTAATTTTATTAGGGAACAAAATTAAAATTGCAGAGCTATTATTACTGTATAAGCATGAGCTATTTGAGCTAAAATGGAAATTATTACTGTGATGGTGTAAAAGCATGAGCTATTTGAGCTATTATGACTGTAAAATTAATTGATTGTGTGGTGATGTTGAACTGTGTTGTAGTCAGGGTGGAGCAATTGGTTTACTGTATAAGCATGATCTTCTTGAGCTATTATTACTCTTTTCAATATCACTGTGATTGTGAACTGTGTTAACTAGAATGGAAATGGACATTAGCATAGTTGGGTGATGTGTTACACTGTCATCTGCATTGCCATTTGTAATGGACTTGTAAATTTTATACAAGAGCATTGCCATTTGTATTAGATAATGTATATGCCATTTTAATTGATTTTGTTTCATTATTGTTAACTGTTTCAGAATGGGGAGTGAGGATAGGAATTTCTGGTTAACAGATATAGGTGGCAGGTTTAAAGACTTGTATTTTCTTGGTTGTAAAGCTGGTACCAGTGGACATGCTTTTATGGCTATGGTAAAGAGACAGCTGGTGAATGCACATGGTATGAATTCTGCACTTGAACTGTTTTTATTTAATGATGAAGAAGGGAATGCATGTGATAAGTGTGAATCAGAGGAAATATTTATTTCATTTTGGAACAAAGGTAAACCAAATAAAGATATTTTGGTAAGACTGTGGTTCACTCCAATCATTCCTACTCCTACAGTTAGAGAATGGGGTTATGTTTCTGATGTTTCCAGTGTTAGTGGGCTAAGTGGTATGACTAATTTTACCAGTCCAGTGAGGAAGAAAACAGTTAGTAAAAAGGTTGAGGTTAGGAGGAGTCCAAGACTTAATAAAACTGCTACTGTTAGTGGGGTTAGTGATAAGAGACCAACAACACTTGATTTTGAGCATGAAGAGCAAGTGGAATTGACACAAGCATCTGTTGCAGACAACCATGATCATGAATCTCAAAGTATTCCTACACAGGAATCTGTTGCAGCCAACCATGTACAGGGGTATGAAGATGACCAGGTGAATTTGCCTAATGTACATCAAGATGAGTGTCATCCTGATGACAGGCCTGACTTTCTCTTTAAAGACTATGATAAGGAAGAGGATGGTGAAGATGAAAGTGAGGATGAGAGTGGAGATGATAGTGAAGAAGAAGAAACACAAGAACAGATGAATTATGAAGATTGGTTTTCTATGTGTGCTAGGGGTATAGATGTTGGTAATGACCCTGATGATTGTAATGAAGATTTCAATGTAGGTGGATTTTATGAAGAGCAGAGTGCACCAGTGAATGCATCTTCAGATTAAGATCTTCCCAGCCAAGAAGTCACTCAAGAGGAAGAAACTAAGTGGGAAGAAGATTTTGGTCAGCATTTAAATGAACCACAACGTCTAGAAATGATAAATGAAGATGCTCCTGAGGTCATACCTGGTGAAATAAGTACTGGTATGGCTTTTGGAAGTATGAAAGCTTATAAGGATCATTTAAGAGAATATGCAGTGTTGAAACATGGGGATTTTAAGGTGAAGAAAGGAGATAAAATCAGACATTATTCTTACTGTGCTTACAGGGATGCCCAAAACTGTGCTTGGATGGTGAATGCAAGAAAGGTACCAGAGAAAGATGATATGACAGTCACAGTCAGAGAGTGCAACATAGAACACACTTGTAAAAATCCCAATGAAGACTACAGCAGAAAATGCAATGCAAAATTTGTAGCTAAGTATTTGTTGAAGACGATGGATGTTGCTTCACCAGTGGACAAGGCAGATGATATAGCTAAGAAAATCATTAGACCTCAGTTGCAAACTGAAATACCAAAATGGGTTGCTCGTCATGCAAGGGTATCATTTTCATGCTTTTTTTTTGTTACCTTTTGTTTGTTTATTTAATAAATTTTGGTATATTTGAATTGCTAATTTTTATTTGTGTGTGTACACAGAGATTGGTGCTAGCAGAAAGGGATGGAACATTTGAGACTTGTTACAAAAAAACACCACAACTGGTCATAGCTGCTACCTCATTGAACCCAAGGAGCATAGGTCATTTCAGCTGGTCCAAAGATGATAAAGATAACAGATTTAAGAGTCTCATTTTGGGGTATAATGCACAGATAAAAGGTTTTATGAATAGTTGTAGAATGGTTATTGGGTTAGATGGAGCTCACCTAACTGGTAAGTTTGGTGGTGTGATGCTTTCAGCAACAGGTATAGATGCTCAGAATGGGGTATTTCCTTTATGTATGATGATTTGTATGAGTGAAACTGAAGAAAATTGGTTTATGATGTTAAAAGAATTGAGAAAAAGGATACCAGATATGGCTGGACTGACCTTTATTTCTGATAGAATGAAGGGAATTCTTGAATCAGTAAAAAAATTGTATCCTTTGTCAAATCATAGATACTGCCTAAGGTACATTTAGTTTTGACTGGTAATTTTGTTTAATAATTTTTAAAGATAACAAAATTTTTTTAACAATGAAATTTATTAATGTTTGTCCTTGTTTATTATCTATTTTTTTTCAGGCACCTATTCAAGAATTTCTTGACCAAAGGATTCAGAAATCCAAGACTAGCACAGCTTCTTTGGCAGACTGCAAAGGCATACAAATATCATCATTGGGAGGTAAGAAATGTTTGATTATATTGAATGTTCATTTTTTTAGTCAAGCCTTATTACATCAGATTATTTAACTTAGACACCTATTTGTAGGAGGCCATGCAAGAAATAGCAGAGATATCTCCAGATGCATACAAATACCTGATTGATGCAGAACCGAAGTCTTGGGCAAGGTCATGGTTTCCTCATGATGTTGCTTGTGAGCACATCTACTCCAACTTTTCAGAAAGTTTTGACAACATGGCCCTGAAATTCAGAGGCAAGCCTCTCACTCAGTTGGTTGATATGTACACACATATGGTGATGGTGTTGTTTTCAAAAAGAAGAAAGCTTGCCGCAATTTGGCAATCTGGTGACCTTGTTCCTGCTGGTAAAGATCTCATTGAGGTAATGTGCAATCTTAGAGGTAACTATGAATGTGATCCTTCTGTAGAGCACAAAGTGTATGAGGTGACCAACAAAGCTACTGGCAAAGTTTTTGTGGTAAAAGTAGAAGAAAAAAAATGTACATGTAGACAGTGGCAATTGAGGCAGTTCCCTTGCTTGCATGGTGTAGTTGCATTGTTTAAATTGAATCCTAATTGGTCCAAGTGAGTAAATATACTACACCTACATAGTTGAATGTGGTTATGCAATAAATGAATGATGACTGATTCTATCAATTATTTATGCAGCTACTGCAGTAAGTACTACACTGTAGATTACTATAGGACAGCCTACCAATGGTCAATAACACCTTTGGGAGACATTGATGAGTATCAGAATAAGATTTGATAATCAAAAGGACAGCCTACTTTAACTTTTAGCCCTTAACTTTTTCAAAAGTCTTTACTTTTTCCATTGTCTGATTTCAAAAAAAAAAAAAATTTGAGAATCTTTTCATTGAATAATATTATCTACTTTTGTACTTTTACTTTATTGTATTATTATTATGGATTTTCTTTATTCTCTAGATCTGTGCATTTAAAGTTTACTAACCCTAACTTCTATTTTGTTTGCAGATTGGTATCAACATTATACATCCACACAGATTGAGAGATAAGGGAAGACCTTGTGTCAAGAGAAAGAAGTCTTGGTATGAGAAGAACAAGCAGCCCAAAAGAGTAAAAAAGTGCAGTGTATGTAAAGGTCTTGATCATAACATCCTTACCTGTCAAGGTCCTCCAGTTGGTTCTAATCCAAAGAAGAAAGGAGTTAGAATGGAATGTTCTGTTAATGGAGATGAGTTTTGTATTACTGCTGCACCAACAAAGAAGATGAGGAAGGCCTTGTCTGCACCAACTACTGCAACAACATCTGCATCAAAGACTGCTACTGCTGATGTACCACCATTTTCAAAGGGCAAGGCAGCTGCTACTACACCATCTTCTTCTACAGCTGGTTCCCAGAAAAAGTGTAAGACAACTGCACCATCCTCCTCCACTGCAGTTGATGTTGGATCTAAAAGGAAGGTACCATCTACTTCTTCTACACCTTCTAGTGCCTGTTTTAACCAGATTTTTAATGGTACTGTTAACATTTCTAGCCAAACAATCAACATTACCGAACCATCATCAAAAAGGGTTAGAAAGCCTAACTCCAAATATCAACAATAGAAATGCAGGGTTCCTATTTTATGTCTTTTTATGTCTTTTTATGTCTTTTAGCATTTATAGACCTATGTCTTTTAATGGCATACATACTACTAGTTAGTTTCTGTTGAAAGTTTTAGCAGACTATTATTTATGAATCTATGGGTTCAAAAAGTATGGACACAATTATGGTTTTATTTCTTAATTCAGCTCATTACATTGAGGAATACTTCCAATATGATAGCATTACATTAACCTTTTCTGACATGAGTTTTGGTTGTGCTTTATCTTCTAATTGTGCACTAAATCTTTTAGTTGTGCACAAATTTGATCTTCAATATTATCTAATTGCTTTTGTTTCTTCATAAAGATTGCATCAGAAACCCATTGGAAATCTTCACATTCTAGGCATTTTAGGTAGCCAATACCATAATTCCATGATGTTTGAGCTATGTTTAAAATCCTCACATTTGTTGAATTGCATTTGGGGTTGATACATCTAGTCTGTGACCAAGGACAATCAGAAAATTTGTGATCACCAACACAAGCTTTACAACCTCCATTGTACTGAGGTGCAATGGATTTAATTGCATCATCAAACCATTCGAAGTATGAACACATGGGATTAGAGCAAGAGAAGAATTTCTTCCCTGAATTAGCACCATCTTTGACCTTTAAAAGTTTACGAATACCATTACAAGAAACTAATTTACACCTTGTGTAGATCCAATGACAATCAATTGATTGATGATTTCTTTCGTTGCACATCTCACATTCCTGGCTTGATGTAGCAGCCATTATGCAGTAAAAAAAAAATTTTACTGATTTTTGGTTGGATCATCTTCACAATTTATAAGTCAGGGGAGACAAAAAAAAATGACTGTTGGGTTTTACAACGGTCGGAATCTCACAACGGTCGGAAAATCTAGCCGTTGATTAGCTAGGATGTTCCACGTGTCGCGATCCTAGCTAATAGGACACCGTGGTCATTTAAAAAAAATTGGTAAATGTAAAACCCAAAATCTCTCGCCGTCCATTTTTGTAATCGACAGGTGTCGCAATCTCAGTAAATGACGAAAATACGACGCTAGATTTTCATCTTGGTGGACAGAAGGGTATAAATGTCAATCGATTTCCACGTGCGGGCCACATGCTTACGCATTTGACCACTTAACGCTCTGAAACGGAAAACATAACAGAATGGGGCATTTTGATACGATTTTGGGGCATTTTGATTTCTTGCCTAACGTCCGGGGCATTTTCAAACCTAGGGGGTCGATTTTGGAGCATTTTGTCTTTTACCCCTATTGTTAAGTACGAGCTCGAGAAGCTTGTCAAACATGAGATCGAACTTACCATGTTCATTATATGGTGGAATGCCTGGCTACCACAAAATCAACAACGAGATGGCATGAACACTAACGCTCTGTCACATCCGTTAAAAACTCATAAAGAGACGAAAAAGAAGCTTGCAAGGCCATGGGGCACGGTCCAATTTTGTCCACATCAAAATATCAGGTTGACATATCTCGACGAAGCAAGACTAGTCTACATAATGGCGGTTTCAAATCAAATTAATGAGCTATTTTCTTTCTTTGTACAGGGAAGGATCCAAAATGGCGTTAAAACCCACAGACGTACAACCTTGGAGGTGCAAGGCTTCGCTGCCATGACGAAACAGTCGATTGGATTTAAACACCAATCACGATGAATTTATAAATAATGATAATTACAGAAAAATGTGACACTGGATCCCGCGGACATAAGATCTCACAGGAGGAATAACTGTTATGAGAAATGACAAAAAAAAGGGTCTAATCCCAGCTGGAGGAGCTTCGAATGGCGAAATGCAAAGATAGTCTAGTAACGCTAGGACGATCCCCGGCGATATGACGAGCCTAACAAAGAGGCGCTAAATAACTAGAAAATTACATAGATTAATAAGTTTTTTTTTTTACTCGGTCAATAAAATAGAATAAAAAAGCGAAAATGTACAAGGATCAGGCTAATTTAGTGCTAGCGCACTCTAAAAAGCCTAAAAACGATAGTAAACCTCTCCAGGCCATTCAACAGAATGAATAAAACCTGGCCTACCCTCGTAAAACTCATAATGTTCCTCAGCCAACAAACATGCTTGTTTGGCCGAGACATCCGCTGAAAAATTAGCCTCTCTGTAGCTATGAATATAGCTAATATTGTTATAAAAACTCTTCGCTATTCTCCACCTCTGTATAAGCTGCCATGGCAAATCGCCTTTTTGAAGAGCATATAAACAACTCATCGAATCAGATCTGACACATAGGTTCTTCACATTCCATCTTTGAGCAACGACAGCACCATAGATCACCGCACAAACTTCAGCATAGAAGTTAGTCTGCCAGCCCAGGCCAACGCACAGAACTCCCAAGACTACCGACCTAGAATCACGGAAGACAACACCAGAACCAGCCTGCCCCGGATTACCAAGAGATGCACCATCACAACAGATCATAATCTCACCAGGATTTGGTGGACTCCAAGTAACTTCAACTGGGTCAGAGTGATCGCAAGATCTATGCGTCACTCTAAAGAAATTAACAATACGCAAATCATCCAAAGTATTATGCATATGGCCCTTCAATCTAATAGAGTTATCACGAATTACCTGATGAACTCTGCCTTTAAACTCCAGCCAACGAATCTGTTCGTTCTCAAAATAAGCTTTGTTACGCATCTTCCACAGCTCCGTAACTATTGCAAGATTTGCAACAAGCCACAGATCCTTAATCATTCGACTCCGGCCCTTTGCAGCCTTGTAGGAGGCCACCAGGTCCTCATTCGGCGTCAATCCGAAAATTTCAGCTGCCCACTTCCAAATTCTTTTGGCAATTTTGCAATGCCAAGTAATATGGCTAACATCTTCACAGTCTTCTCTACATAAACGACACATAGAAGGCATCTCCCTACCAGTCTTCTTCATAACATTATCATCAGAAGCACAACACTGTTTATAAAATAGCTTCCAATACTGCACACCCAAAGTAGGATGTATAACACTTCTAGAGAAAAGTGCCGCAGCTGGCAAAATTGCAGCTGGCCCATGAATAGCAGCCTTGGCCGACTTGACAGTGAAAACACCCTTACTGTCCAAGTCCCAAATTTTATAGTCATCTCCACCACCAATAAGAGGCAAATTATCAACATCAATATTGCATCGTAACATCAATTCTTTAGTCTTTGGAGGAATAGCCCAAGAGCCATCAACAATAATATCACTCACCTTGGCCTTAAAATCATTAGGGCCTCTTGTTGTGATGCCAAGTCGTTGAGCAATTGAAAAATCAGCACACCAATTATCAAAAAATAAGGAAGTATTAGCACCGTTACCTATAATTGAGCGCGTGTGTTTTTGAACAAAGTTATGCACCAATCTAATGCCAGGAAAAACCGAGGAACCCAACTTATAATCAATCAAGTTGCCATTGACCTTGAAATATTTTGCCTTCAAAAATCTAGCCCAAGTCTTACCAGAGTCTCTAATCGAAATCCACAACTTCATAAGCATGGCCCTATTAACATCATTTAACTTCTTGAGGCCAAGCCCACCTTCACGTCTAGAAAGGCATAAACATCATAAAGAACCGTGAAGTGTTTGCGCTTCTCAGCATCTCCAGACCACAAAAAATTGCGAATGGCCCTCTCAACAGATTTGATGGCCGTGCATGGCCATTTGTAAACAGCCATTGAATGAAGCAAATAGCTAGAAATAACTGATTTGATCAAAACTAACCTGGCCTGAAAAGACAATAGCTTACCCTTCCAACCTGCCAGCTTGTCCATAATCTTCTCCATTACCTGACGAACATGAATATGACGCACAATGCCAGGTTTCAATTGGATTCCCAAATATTTATCCGGGAAATGCGCCCTCTCCATGCCCATAAAGTTTGCAATAGCAATAGCACGAGACTGCCTATCTCCACCATAATAAAATTTGCTTTTGGCGTAACTAACATACTGACCGGAAGCACGTTGATACATGCCAAGCATCTCCTTCAAGTTCCGCAAGCTATGAAGATTACCCTTACAGAAAATAAGAATATCATCCGCAAAGAGTAAATGGGTTGGAGCCACACCTTTCTTACTCACCATGTGATGCATACTTCTAGCAGCAAACAACTTAGAGAGATTGCGGCTCAAAACATCTTCAATAAGAACAAAAATCAAAGGTGAAAGAGGATCACCTTGACGAAGGCCTCTTGTGATACTGAAAAAACCTTCAGGGCTACCATTAATCATAATAGATATACGGGCAGAGTTAAGAATACTCAGCAACCACGAACACCATGCATCAGAAAAGCCATATTGACGAAAAACTTCAACCACAAACTCCCAACTCACCGTGTCAAAAGCCTGGGCTATATCCAATTTAAGGCCAACGTTACCATGCTTCCGTTCAACGCTAATCTCATTGATCAGTTCCGAGGCCAAGGCTATATTCTCATGAATGTTTCTTCCTTTCATAAACGCCACTTGCTCTTCAGAAATCAATTTGTTCAACACCGTGCCAAGTCTGGTCGCCATAATTTTGGTAATGATTTTGAAGAAGAAGTTGCTTAAACCAATTGGCCTATAGTCTTTAATAGCATCAGACTTATTAGCTTTTGGAATGAGCACAATAAAACTAGAGTTAATGCCATTAGGAATCTTCCTCATCGCCCAACAGTTTGCAATAGCATTAAAAAGATCTCTAGAAATAATGTTCCAACAGACTCGAAAGAAAGAACCTGTAAATCCATCGGGCCAGGAGCAGAATCCGCTCCAAGATCAAAAACAGCCTCTTAACTTCATCCAAGGTAGGAATAGCATCCATACAAGCACTCTCAGCAGCTGAATGCTTTCATGCTCATAATCAAATAGTCTCGGATCAATATGAACAGCTCCACCGTTGAACTTTGCACGATAATGATCAACAATGTAATCTTTTATTTCATCCTGCAAAAACAAAGTAGAGTTAGTAGAAATCTTCAGCTCGGAAATTGTGTTTTGGCTCCTCCTCATTCTTATTGAATTGTGAAAAAAACGAGTGTTCTGATCACCATCCTCCAACCAGCTAGTTCTCGATTTTTGCTTAAGCATAGTGGCCAATCATACCGCACATCATCAGCAGCCTTCTTAGCATCGCAACCTTCAAAAATTGGACTTCACAACTAACATTATGGTCCAAAATATCATTCTCCTTATCAAGATTCAATTCCGCTTGCTTTAAACGAAACTGAACATCTCCAAACACCAATCTATTCCAAATCTTCAAAGCCTCCCTCAACCGCTTCAACTTTGATGAAAAACAAAAGGAGGAGCACCATCCAACCTAACACTCCAATTGTCTTTGACGAAGTCCAAAAATGATGGATGAGAAAGCCACATCTTCTGAATTCTAAAAGGAGCTCTCTTCGGCCTAGGACTGTCAAAAGCAAAACCAAAAAGAGGAGAATGGTCCGAGCAGATTCTCGGCAAAGCTTTGCACCTCCAGTTAGCAAACTTATCAAGCCACGCACCATTAATCACGGCCCATCGTGTTTAGAAACAATTCTATGCATACCACTCCGACAATTGGACCAAGTATACTTCTTCCCAATAGCATCGGCCTCAACCAAACCATTGTCAGATATCCAACTTCGAAACTCATTTATATAAATTTCTTTGATCGGCCTACCACCCTTCTTCTCATCAAGACGCAGAACACAATTGAAATCCCCCAACACCAACCATGGAAGGAAATATATCCCAGACCCAATTGCCAAAGAGATCTCCTTTCAACCGCATCAAAAGAAGCATGCACAGCCGTGACAAAATTCCCAGAAAAATCCAAAGTGATAGCCTGCTTAGACGAAGATAACATCGGCCTTGCTAGAGTATTCCTCCAAAAGACCCAAATATTACCTTTCTGACCATGCACCTCATTAGTAATAACATCTTCACAAAAATCAAGCAAATTAAGCTTCCTAACAAAACGTGTAGTGCAACGAACCTGAGGCTCCGCAATACAAATAACGTCAGGTTTGTGCAAGTAGTAAAGCTCATTCAACTTGGCCCTTGCACCATCCTTGGCCAAGCCTTGAGCATTCCAATAGAAGACACGCATTAATTAACTCTATTCTTTGAAGGGCTTGCCGAACCCTGTCTAGAAGATTTTCCACTTCGAGTTTGAACTTGACTCACCGTAGCCACAGCAGCAGCTGTCTTCTTCTTAGGAGCTTTAGATTTTTTCTTCTTTCCGCCAACTCCTTCTTCTCATGATCAGCTAACTCTTTATTAGCAAGAATCTCCAAATTCTTGCATCCTCCTCAGCTATGCTTGAAGTGTTAGTTGCAACTACATCTTCAATCACATCATCAGCTTCAACAATCACCTTATCAATCTCCTCGGTCCCAGTTTCAAATCTATTAGAAAGTGTTAAGTTTTCTAAAGATCTAGCTGGTGAAGATCTTCTTGAAGTCCTAGTGGCCTCACTAAAACTAGCTTCCTCGGTAACAGCCACAATTGGAATTAGCCGGAGATGATGCAAGTCCAAAACCTGCTTCCTCAAGTTCTCTAGCTTAGCTCTAGCAATATCTTGTTGAATTTTGGCAGCTTCAGCATCAGCCTCCCGTTGCCTAGTTGCCTCCTTCATGGCCTCATAATTTCTATAAGCTTCCATCTCTTGCATCTCCAAATCAACATCATCTTCCTTAGATAAATTATCATGCACCAGCTCCTCAAGTGCTGCACCAACACTTCGCAAAACCAATCCGCATCATCATTGCGGACATATTCCGCATCTTCTTACGCAAACCAGGTAAAGCTCTTCACCAGCATTAGCAACATCTCCTCGGTGCTTAGATAAGCCACCATCCTCCATTAGCTGCACGGACTGATATCACTGCAGCTTCAGCAGAGTTGCAGCAATATGCGGCACGGACAAGGCATCACTTCGTGTGATCCGATATAGTATCATCATCTTCTAATGTAGCACCAGCACTCTCACTGTGCTCAGAAAAGATAGTACGTGTTCCAGTTGCTATCTCAAGGATAGATTTCTTCTTCTTCAACGTTATGGCCTCCTCACCATGTTTAGATTGCTCGGTTTCTATTGGAACATCCGATGGCATATGCTTCTTACCTTTAGGGATTCGTTCCTTTTGCCAAAAATTCTTAAGATCATCCATATCCGCCTCAATTGCTTTTTTAATCTCAGGATCAGTTTCAACTTCAGCCCTATCCTTCAAATCATCAAACTTTTTTGTTCTACAATCAGATTTTTTATGGCCAATAGATTTACAATAATCGCAAAAGCTAGGCCTGTTTAAAATTTCATATTCCTGAACAAAAATTTCATCATTCTCTTCACCATCAATCAAAATTCGTCTCAAAGGTTGAGAGAAATCTATGTCAACCAGCTGCCGCAAAGTAACCATATTCATGGCGCAAAGTACGCGGATCAACCGAAACCGGCTACCAAGCCCTCTTGCCAGCCTAAAAATCGTCTCTTCATCCCAAAACTCCATTGGCAAAGCTGTGAAACGAACCCAAACTGCAGCTCTAGTAATCTTATCTTTCCCAGGATCAAACATAGGTGTCCATGGATGAATTTTAAGCTGTTGAATTCCGTTTGGAGATGAATCTTCCATGGACCATCATAGCTTACACGTTTACGATCATCTTCATTGTCTAGTTTAATAACAAAAATCCCTTCTTCCATGGAATAAATTGAACCGAACCAGATAGCTTCCATTGATTCAATAATTCTCTTTTAACATCATCAAATTTTAGGGTTTTGAAAAAAACCAAACGACCAACCAAGCTGAATCTCCACACAGCCTTAATCCTTGTATGAGTGTCTCGTGGGATCTTGATCAAAACATCATTATTTGTTGAAGAAAAAATTGGAGGATGAGAAAGTCTCGGCATCAATCTTTGATAAAACATGGGTTCTTCGCTTTAATATAGATGCATAGGATCCTTCCATAACACCATCATCACCCGGTTTCCTAAACGAGTTATGATTTCCATCTTCCTTCCTAGACGCGCCATGAATCTCCGTCCCCATCACCTTCCTAAACGCTGTAGGAATAGAAGCGTTAGGGTTTGCACCATGATTCCTAAACGCTTCAAGAATTGCAGCGTTAGGGTTTGAAACTCCATCTTCTTCGAGCTGCCTTCCAAACACGGAAGCATTAGGGTTAGCAGC
The DNA here is from genome assembly GCF_003573695.1 of Papaver somniferum. Lineage (NCBI taxonomy): Eukaryota > Viridiplantae > Streptophyta > Magnoliopsida > Ranunculales > Papaveraceae > Papaver > Papaver somniferum. Next base: position 56,663,759 of record NC_039368.1, on the reverse strand, counting down.
AGAATTCTTAGGGATATAGATAGTTTTTGATTTTGATTGATTCCCTATCCTTGTTGATTGATTATCATAACTATTAACAAAAACTGGTGGCTTATTGTTTTGATTTTGCGCCATTAGAGCGCAAAATCAAGAGAAAATTTGTGAACGCCAAGAAAAATTTGAGGGAGAGAAAATCGGAGCCCAACCACGTGAAACCCTAGCTTTTTCGCTTTTTACATAGATTAATAAGTCATTCAATACAATTAAGGAGGCACGAAGTACCTTGACATCATGCTCAGATATGGGAGACGCAACAGAATTCGAAGGAGACGCGCCATAGAGCAAAGTCCCGCAGCCCTGATGAAAAAAGTGGTTGGAACTAATCACCAACCCTTATTGGCAATGTTAAAGCCTTGACAAAGAAATATAAGACGAACCAACGATTCTACGGAGCCAATCTTGTGATGAATGGATGACTAAAACTCACCAATCTCCATTAGCCTGGAGTCCATGCCTAAGTAGTTAGTCTCCGGGCGATAACTCGATGAACCATGACGTTATAAGTCAAAATATCATTGTGATATTCTCCAAGGAGACAAGTCTAACTCCCAGTACCAACAATGAAGGGTAACTAATCTAGAAGGAGACGAGATCCCATGTTAAATACCGATGCATCGATGAAATGCTACTTCAAAACTCGAAGTGAAAATTCTGTAGCAACAGACAAACAGTAGTGAAACCGCTATAAGCGAAGAGGGTCGTCACCCTATAATGGTGGATGGAGCTTAAATTTCTTATCTCACTTTCGTCGTATTCACGACAAAATGAAAAGTCAAGACGATGACGAACGAACCACCATTTATGCATGAACAATTAGTTATGTACTAAATTCCAGGAGCATCTCATAACGAAGATCTAATTTAACAAGACGAAGTAATCGTTAACATAGCAATTCAGCTCCTGAGGCGAAGTCCATGTTACAGCCACAGTAACCATAGCTCGTTCTTACCAATAAAGGTGAAACTCACACATGAAATCATGCCCAGAGCTACATCGCTCAGCAATCCAAGGCGTCCCCACGAGAAGGCCAAACTATGAAGTAACTACTACCATCATCAGCAAAAAGCTGGGTACTGACGATCACAAGTCAGTATACAACAAGTCAGTATACATATTGATGTCACAATAAGACGACATATTTGAGGTCGGAGATAATGAGTCTCACAGAATCCAGACGAGCCTTACACTCGCAAATTAAACCACAATGATGTACAAATGGGGAGCCAAACTGAAACATCTCTACCATGAGATGCGAGAGATTCTTGTCATTCTAACAAGAATGACGAAAATCGGAGGATACATCCCTTCAAGACCATCAAATAATGATATCATTCAGAGGATACATTCCTTCGAAACCATTAAATATGGAGTATACAAATTGCTAAAGCCCAATGTGGAGAAATTAGCACGTTCAAGGAACATTCCTCAAAAAATATCACCCTTGATATGATCATGGGATAAAAGAGGCCACGAAGCCGAACTAGCGAAGGGTATATGCCTTGAATGAGATTCAGTTTGCAATTATAACATGAACATTTTTTTGGAACATTTTCTTTTTGTTTGTTTTAATTTTTTCTTTTGAATTTTTTCAAATTTAAGATTTATTTTTATTTCGTTTATCTGTTTGCTTTTTGCATTGCATATAGTTAGAAAATCTGGATTCGAAACAATATTTCTCTAAAAGCCCATCAAGTATGGCATTCAGCCGAGAAAACATATTCTCGATAGACCATCAAGCATGGTATGGTGCTAGTCACACCTTCCATTCTACGTAGAATGATGCGGGAAACACCCAAGCTGCCTAAGACGGACAAAAAGACCTAGGGCAATGCCATCTGACATTATGAAGTGAGATGAAGCGGGGGACACCCTAAGCTACCTGAGACGGAACCAGACCTAAGGTAATTCCATCATGACCGCAACTCGGATGATGTCCTAACATATGGCATGCGCCATGCTAAAAATACGGGGTGTTACATCATTACACCCTTCAAATAATTTCGTCCTCGAAATTCAAAATCGAAGTTATTGTGGACAAACTCTTCGATTTGGATTCCCGAGCCATACCAGATGCTCAGAAATCACAAGGTTTCTTCAGTTTATCATGGAACATCAATTAGGACCTTCTGAGAAAATGTCCCATACCGCGTACTCAGGAATCCAAAAAGAGTCCACAACATTCAGAGCATATCAAGTTGGCCAGTTTCCAAAAAGATATCTCAATCAGGTATCCTAAGGGGCGTCTCATACCACCACTCAAGAATCCCTAAAGTTCACAAGTGGAAGATGTCATCGAAATGACAAGCCAAATCTTAATGGAACATTGTAAGGACCAAAATCTAATGCCAGTGCAGTGGGATGCAAGTTACCATCCCTGGCGGATTTCCATTCACCCATCGTAATGGGTTGTTAGCCAACCTGAAAACGCACACCGTCCCGGACAGGTGATCAATCCCCATGCCAGTGGTAGTACGATACAAGCCAACTGTCCCAGACAGCACTGTCCCAGACATATTTCCTGGCAAACTCACATCGCTTAAACAAGCTCAACTCGATTCACAAAGTAACTGACATAGCAGTTACAAACTCTTACCTCCCAAAAGTTGGCTTACTCTCCAACTTTTAAGTTTTCCATTTAAGGAAAATACTCGCTAATGAGTCCACTCCGAATAGTCCCTAGAGTTATCTCGGAACTTGTTCTGATACCAAATGTGACAGACCGGAAAATAACGCCTAGCGCGCCTGGGTATGCTAGTCATAACTTCCCCTATGCGCCAAGATGATGATACTTATCGGCCGTTAAAGCTAGGCGAATGCACGTCCATTTTCCCTTTCAAACATGCTCGTGAAGCATGATGCAACTAACTTAGCTTCCACACCGTTCCAAACTACCATAGAACAAGAGTATAAAGCCTTGCCTCAATGTAGGAAATTCTGTAATGAATTTCCTATCTTGCTGAGTAACTATCATACTGTCAAGTCTTGTCCGGGCATGCCTTGGGCTTACGCATGGGTCATCGCAAGCCTAATACCCTGTCTTCACTTATCTTAGGCATTGCCGGAGGCATGCACTTATCTTGCTCATGCCAAGGGTGCATAATTCAGGCTCATGTCGTACTTTCCTTAGGCTTATACAAGCTCTGCTACTTGCATATCTATATGACTTACTTTTCCTGGTCATGCCCAAAGCACTATTGGTACACGCCTCCATCGAACACCTTGAAAGGAAGCATGAGCATCCAAAGAATGGAATGCAACTCGCCTCATCAAGTATGGCCGCAATTACCTCTTGTATCGCAATACCGAGCCAGATGATATGAGAGGAAGTATGTCGCAATCATATCGCAATTAGATGATATGAGCGACAAAGTGATGGACCGACAATGCTGCAACTCATTGCGGCTGCCTACTACCCTTCCCTACTCTAAAGGTATCAAGCACATACCGTAGTTCATCTACGAAGAGACAACAACTTAATCCAAACTCGTTTAAAAGGTCGTGGTCTAGCAATAATGGTAATGACCTAGCCTGTATAGATCGTTTCTTCAAAATGCATAAAGGTTGCGCATTATCGAGCCTGCAACATAGAATAGTGATGCCTAAGCATCAAATACGCTATTTTCAAGGCTACGCATATATAAATAAGGGTTACGCGTTATTTATACTCTCTAAGCTATGAAGCTTACTTGGTGCATGGTCCGCATATACACCTTCAACCAACTACCCCTCCCTATATATGTTTACTTAACATTTCTACAACTTTCGAAAACGGAGAGGATTGACATGCCTGCTTCATTATTCGTGGTTGTTGCCATGTACTTCTGAGTAACCGACAATGATTGTTGGGTTTACTTCAGTGTTGCATA